>NC_091347.1:1940993-1945993 GCF_038502225.1 Cherax quadricarinatus | reverse complement strand
TTCACACCCATATAAGAACGTTGGTAAAACTATACTCTCATACATTCCCCTCTTTGCCTCCAAGGACAAAGTTCTTTGTCTCCACAGACTCCTAAGTGCACCACTCACGCTTTTCCCCTCATCAATTCTATGATTCACCTCATCTTTCATAGACCCATCCGCTGACACGTCCACTCACAAATATCTGAATACATTCACCTCCTCCATACTCTATCCCTCCAATCTGATATCCAATCTTTCATCACCTAATCTTTTTATCCTCATAACCTTACTCTTTCCTGTATTCACTTTTAATTTTCTTCTTTTGCATACCCTACCAAATTCATCCACCAATCTCTGCAACTTCTCTTCAGAATCTCCCAAGAGCACAGTGTCATCAGCAAAGAGCAACTGTACCAACTCCCACTTTATGTGTGATTCTTTATCTTTTAACTCCACGCCTCTTGCCAAGACCCTCGCATTTACTTCTCTTACAACCCCATCTATAAATATATTAAACAACCACGGTGACATCACACATCCTTTTCTAAGGCCTACTTTTACTGGGAAATAATTTCCCTCTTTCCTACATACTCTAACTTGAGCCTCACTATCCTCGTAAAAACTCTTCACTGCTTTCAGTAACCTACCTCCTACACCATACACCTGCAACATCTGCCACATTGCCCCCCTATCCACCCTGTCATACGCCTTTTCCAAATCCATAAATGCCACAAAGACCTCTTTAGCCTTATCTAAATACTGTTAACTTATATATATATATATATATATATATATATATATATATATATATATATATATATATATATATATATATATATATATATATATATATATATCGATATACATATAATATATATATATATATATATATATATATATATATATATATATATATATATATATATATATATATATATATATTATATGTATATCGATATATATATATATATATATATATATATATATATATATATATATATATATATATATATATATATATGTATGTATATGTATGTATATATATATATATATATATATATATATATATATATATATATATATATATATATATATATATATATATATATATATATATATATATATATATATGTATATCTCGTCCCTAACCCATAATTAAGGTTATGTATTAAATAGAAAAATAAAAGTTTAGTAGTGACTTAGGGAAGAAGACAAGAGAGGCAGCGCCATCCAGACGGTAGCTTCGAAAAGGTCAGGTCAGTGCGTAGCAGTCTTTTCTTGTTATGAATAAAATATGATGTTTTCTTGGCGCACATTGATTATTACAATGTCGGTGTTGTGGTTATTTCGGACACAAGATCAGAGGCCCATTGATCTGTGTTGGGTAGCTCCTACACTCACATCCAGCTATTTCCACTCATTTAAATTATGTCTAATTTATTTTTGTAATAGTATATGGTATGGAAATACCAACGAGTTGCAGTTGATAAAGACAGTAATATTTTTAACTTTATTGGGACTACATAACACAACAGACTTTACTAAGTCTGATCAGACGTGACAGCCTGGTGTATGCAAGCAAACATAATCAAGTCCGATCATACTAGATAATGACAGATGTGCAGGCGAAGCATAGTCTTTATAAAGTTTTCAATTGGTGCTTGTCTGTCTTCACCACTTATATTATTAGTATAATCAAAACCAAGCGCTAAACCCACTGGGTTCACCACCTATAGCTCATCCGTAAATTTATTTATTTATTTTATGGCTTTGCAAAAAGTACTTTGAGATTTTATATTTACAATAGTGGGTTGCAATGCAAAGAGAGCCTCTATTATGCCTAGGCATTATGGGCCAACTTAACATTATTGGCTTACAGACTACTTAATACTAAGGATTATATCATAGTTGTACAGTAGGATAGTAATTATTTCATAGTTGAACAGTAGTTTATTAATTATAAATGAATCAAAATTTGTATAAGACAAAAAATGTATTCATATATTCGAAAATGCTTTTTGTGAAAACAATGATTCAATTACATTCCTGTCAACAATGGATAAAAGGTTCAAAGTGATTGTTTTAGTTATGATGTGGGAGTACATAGGTGAGTAAGTGTGTACTGAGTATTTAGCATTTAGTCTAGGGTGATTAAGTGGCTTTTGAAAAGAGTCTTAAACTGGTTTTCAGACTGGGTTACTTTAATATCTTCTGGTAATGAATTCCATATTTTGGGGCCCTTTATGTGCATAGAGTTTTTACACAGTGTGATATGGACACGAGGTATATCAAAAAGAGATCTGTGTCTTGTGTTGTGGTCATGTGTCCTGTTTAGGTTGGTGAGAAGTTTGAGTGGAGGGTTTATATTTGCGTGTATTGTTCTGTGTATGTAGTAGTACATGAAGGATTTGCGCCACTTGTCAGTGTGTTCCACTTGTCTAAAATATTACTGCCACATCTGCCTGCGTCCCGAACATGTTTTCTATATCTTCAGAACACGTGACTGGTCCCTGCCATGCTTGTATCCTCTCTCCCAACTCCACTCACCAACTAACTTTTTCTTCTTGTATACGATGTTCTCACAGATGAGTAGTGTGATTTTTTTAATAAGTCACACCGCGGATTTTCGAAATGAAAATTTATGTTCTAATAACAAATTGACAATATTTTCCTGGCGAAATATGACCAGCAAACGAAAAAATGAATTTATATTCGTAATGGTGTGCATGCGTGAATGATTTTAAGTAGTTCACACTGTCCATTATAAAAACAGACAGTACCTGGCGCACCCTCATGTCAACAGCAACAGTGTGGCACTAATCGTCAATTAAAACATCATATATGGTAAATATTAACAAATAATGGTGAAATGAGTTATATTTCTTAAAGCCGATTACATAACATTAAATAATTCAGATAACGGTCATGCGCTGCGCATCTAGTACAATTTTTTTTTTTCGAACGGTGCACATAATCTTCCAGAGGAGTAATGCCTTTTTCTTTCTTAGGATATAAAAATATGAACTAAGTAAAAGGCTCACAAGAAAACAAAGGATCCGAGAGCAGCTAGATTTCCGTTCAGGGAGTCTCAGTGTCGCAGTCCCGAGGGGTACTGCTGCTGTATCTCGGAGATGCGTCCCAGAATGAAGTACCTATAGCATTTCAAAAGTGATTACTGACAAACACCTGTGTATTTTATATAGAAAGAGAACATAGAAAAGAATAAGGTGATGAGGGTATCAAATGATTTAGATAAAGAAAAATTGGATATCAAATTGGAGAGGAGTATGGAAGAAATTAATGTTTTCAGATATTTGGGAGTTGAGGTGTCAGCGGATGGATGTATGAAGGATGAGGTTAACCATAGAATTGATGAAGGAAAAAAGGTGAGTGGTGCATTGAGGTATATGTGAAGACAAAAAAACGTTATCTATGGAAGCAAAGAAGGGAATGTATGAAAGTATAGTAGTACCAACACTCTTATATGGGTGTGAAGCTTGGGTTGTGAATGCAGCAGCGAGGAGGCGGTTGGAGGCAGTGGAGATGTCCTGTCTAAGGGCAATGTGTGGTGTAAATATTATGCAGAGAATTCGGAGTGTGGAAATTAGAAGGTGTGGAGTTAATAAAAGTATTAGCCAGAGTGATGAAGAGGGGTTGTTGAAGTGGTTTGGTCATTTAGAGAGAATGGATCAAAGTAAAATGACATAGCGTATAAATCTGTAGGGGAAGGGGCTGTAGTCGAAAAGATTGGAGGGAGGGGGTAAAGGAGGTTTTGTGGGCGAGGGGCTTGGACTTCCAGCAAGCATGCGTGAGCGTGTTAGATATGAGTGAATGGAGACGAATGGTATTTGGGACCTGACGAGTTGTTAGTATGAGAGCAGGGTAATATTTAGTGAAGGGATTCAGGGAAACCAGTTATTTTTATATAGCCGGACTTGAGTACTGGAAATAGGAAGTACAATGCCTGCACTTTAAAGGAGGGGTTTGGGATATTGGCAGTTTGGAGGGATATGTTGTGTATCTTTATACGTATATGCTTCTAAACTGTTGTATTCTGGGCACCTCTGCAAAAACAGTGATTATGTGTGAGGTGAAAGTGTTGAATGATGATGAAAGTATTTTCTTTTTGGGGATTTTCTTTCTTTTTGGGTCACCCTGCCTCGGTGAGAGACGGCCAACTTGTTAATATATATATATATATATATATATATATATATATATATATATATATATATATATATATATATAGATTAAATATAGGATGGGGTCCACCTCTGGTGTAAGTTGTGGGACCCATAGCCTCGGAGAAGAGGATAAAAAAGCTTCAAGGAAGAATATTTGGATTTCTTCCTGAAATCCATTTGATATTCCACTTCCATTACCACCCCATCTTTTCATTCTATTTTACCAATAGGTATATATTATTACATAATATGGTACAAAAGATTTAAGAGATACATTGTTGATATAAAGATGGCATATATAGTACATGAGGTGTGAGAGATACATGTCTAGTACATATTGTTACATGTTTGTCACTGATTATAATGCGAAAATCTCATCCAGCTCCTCAGAGCTGGGGAACGTGCCCAAAATACAGCAGGCATTACCCCTCTGAACAGCAGCGCTGAGTCGCTGGAACAGAAAACTAGCTGACCTGGGATCCCGTTACCCTGATGAGTCTTTTGCCTAGCTCTTTAAGGAACTTAGATGAACTCTTTCCCCATGAGTCAAGGGTCTCTGAGCCTATGGGAACAAACATAATGATGGTCAAGTTCTCCACATTTTCTAGACTTTTGGGACTCCTTGAAGCTGGCGGCTGCCCCTCCTTCCTTTCTGGTGTATTGGAGATGAATATCAGCCAAGGTAGATGTACATGTGTAGTCCCACACCACCTGCTTGCCATCTGTCCAGGCTTGAAGGATGACACCATCTGGACGCTTTTGGCTGCCATCAGATCTGCATAGTTGAGGTGGCTCCCTTACTGCTGGGCATCCGGCTGTTGTGTGGCTCCTCTT
>NC_091347.1:1933493-1935993 GCF_038502225.1 Cherax quadricarinatus | reverse complement strand
AATGGGATGTCATTATTTCCTACAATTTGACTAGTTGATGCGGTTCGCATTTCACAGCCTGGTGTATAATGCTAGCCTCCAGAGGCTCAAGAAAAACGTTGTTCATTATGGAGGTAACTGCTTTTTCTTTTTTTTATAGAAAAGTCGGTTCCTATGAAAACGTTAGTCATCGTCTCCTTATACTTCCTGTGAGGACATTAATCATCCTCTCCACATTATTCCTGTGATGACGTTACAGTCATCCTATCCCCATGGTTTCTGTGAGGACGTTACAGTCATCCTCTCCCCATGGTTTCTGTGATGACGTTACAGTCATCCTATCCCCATGGTTTCTGTGAGGACGTTACAGTCATCCTCTCCCTATGGTTTCTGTGAGGACGTTACAGTCATCCTCTCCCCATGGTTTCTGTGAGGACGTTACAGTCATCCTCTCCCCATGGTTTCTGTGAGGACGTTACAGTCATCCTCTCCCCATGGTTTCTGTGAGGACGTTACAGTCATCCTCTCCCCATGGTTTCTGTGAGGACGTTACAGTCATCCTCTCCCCATGGTTTCTGTGAGGACGTTACAGTCATCCTCTCCCCATGGTTTCTGTGAGGACGTTACAGTCATCCTCTCCCCATGGTTTCTGTGAGGACGTTACAGTCATCCTCTCCCCATGGTTTCTGTGAGGACGTTACAGTCATCCTCTCCCCATGGTTTCTGTGATGACGTTACAGTCATCCTCTCCCCATGGTTTCTGTGATGACGTTACAGTCATCCTCTCCCCATGGTTTCTGTGATGACGTTACAGTCATCCTCTCCCCATGGTTTCTGTGATGACGTTACAGTCATCCTTTCCCCATGGTTTCTGTGAGGACGTTACAGTCATCCTCTCAAGATTTAATGCTTATTTTTTCCCTCTTGCTAACGATTTTTTTCAGACTTTAGGCTGGTGCTTGTAATATTCTTTCATTACCGATGGCTCTGAAGAGAGGAGTCTTATTCCCTAAGTGTTTAAGTTGCAGTAAACGCTCTGTGTGTGTGTGTTTGTGTGTGTGTGTGTGTGTGTGTGTGTGTGTGTGTGTGTGTGTGTGTGTGTGTGTGTGTACTCACCTAGTTGTACTCACCTAGTTGAGGTTGCGGGGGTCGAGTCCGAGCTCCTGGCCCCGCCTCTTCACTGATCGCTACTAGGTCACTCTCCCTGAGCCGTGAGCTTTATCGTACCTCTGCTTAAAGCTATGTATGGATCCTGCCTCCACTACATCGCTTCCCAAACTATTCCACTTACTGACTACTCTGTGGCTGAAGAAATACTTCCTAACATCCCTGTGATTCATCTGTGTCTTTAGCTTCCAACTGTGTCCCCTTGTTACTGTGTCCAATCTCTGGAACATCCTGTTTTTGTCCACCTTGTCAATTCCTCTCAGTATTTTGTATGTCGTTATCATGTCCCCCCTATCTCTCCTGTCCTCCAGTGTCGTCAGGTTGATTTCCCTTAACCTCTCCTCGTAGGACATACCTCTTAGCTCTGGGACTAGTCTTGTTGCAAACCTTTGCACTTTCTCTAGTTTCTTTACGTGCTTGGCTAGGTGTGGGTTCCAAACTGGTGCCGCATACTCCAATATGGGCCTAACGTATACGGTGTACAGGGTCCTGAACGATTCCTTATTAAGATGTCGGAATGCTGTTCTGAGGTTTGCTAGGCGCCCATATGCTGCAGCAGTTATTTGGTTGATGTGCGCTTCAGGAGATGTGCCTGGTGTTATACTCACCCCAAGATCTTTTTCCTTGAGTGAGGTTTGTAGTCTCTGACCCCCTAGACTGTACTCCGTCTGCGGCCTTCTTTGCCCTTCCCCAATCTTCATGACTTTGCACTTGGTGGGATTGAACTCCAGGAGCCAATTGCTGGACCAGTTCTGCAGCCTGTCCAGATCCCTTTGTAGTTCTGCCTGGTCTTCGATCGAGTGTATTCTTCTCATCAACTTCACGTCATCTGCAAACAGGGACACCTCAGAGTCTATTCCTTCCGTCATGTCGTTCACAAATACCAGAAACAGCACTGGTCCTAGGACTGACCCCTGCGGGACCCCGCTGGTCACAGGTGCCCACTCTGACACCTCGCCACGTACCATGACTCGCTGCTGTCTTCCTGACAAGTATTCCCTGATCCATTGTAGTGCCTTCCCTGTTATCCCTGCTTGGTCCTCCAGTTTTTGCACCAATCTCTTGTGTGGAACTGTGTCAAACGCCTTCTTGCAGTCCAAGAAAATGCAATCCACCCACCCCTCTCTCTCTTGTCTTACTGCTGTCACCATGTCATAGAACTCCAGTAGGTTTGTGACACAGGATTTCCCGTCCCTGAAACCATGCTGGCTGCTGTTGATGAGATCATTCCTTTCTAGGTGTTCCACCACTCTTCTCCTGATAATCTTCTCCATGATTTTGCATACTATACATGTCAGTGACACTGGTCTGTAGTTTAATGCTTCATGTCTGTCTCCTTTTTTAAAGATTGGGA
>NC_091347.1:1593876-1605893 GCF_038502225.1 Cherax quadricarinatus | reverse complement strand
GTTTTTTACGTGTTTCATTATAGTGGGTGATCCTCTTGAATTTTGTATACAGTGTCCCTTTTGAGTTCCTCACTTTTTCCATACTTATGCAGCTGGAACTTATCACAAAAGAACATCATGTTGTTCTTCACTAGCCACTGGAAAACCCCTGCTTATATTTTCATGTAAATTTTTTTCAGTGTCTTCTACCGAAATGACTTCATGCTTATTTTAGTGTCATCTGCATATGATGATACAAAACTGTGACGGGTGTGTCTAATCTGTGTCGGCTATGAGGATAAGAAACAATAGAGGTGACAGGCCTGTGCCTTGGGGTACTGAGCGTTTTACTTCACTGCTGCTGGATGTTACTCTGTTTACTACTCCTCTTTGTGTTCTGCGTTAGAAGCCTGAAGATCCATCTGCCCTCCTCACCCATTATGCCTATGGCCCTCATTTTGTGTGCAATCACCCCATGATCGCATCTGTCAAACACCTTTGCAAAATCTATGTATATCACATTTGTGTTTTGGTTTTCTTCCAACTCCTTTGTAACGCTTTACTGCGCTCTCTGTATGCAAATGTCCTACAGACAAGACACACAGTGCAGTACATGCGTTTATTGGGACGACGTTTTGCTCTTCATCAGTGATTCCCAAAGTGGGTGGTATCACCTCCCTGGGGGAAGTGGAAAGATCCAGGGAGGCGTTGAGGAAAAAGGGGGCGGCAGGGTGGCATCAGAACCAAGGGAGTGTTTGTTTTACAAAATCCATGTGACAAAATCTAAGTCATGAGCACTTAAGTAACACGAATGCTTTACAAAGAATAAAATTAACATAGCGTTATACACGAAAGAATAGTTTTTAATTTTATGGTCCAAATTCGGAGTTAAGTCTGAACATTTGTTCAGACACGCTACACCCCGGCTAGATGAGACAGCAGACGCCGTGGGTACTGGTGATGATCGGATTTTCACGTCTGCAAGGGCCAAGGCTCTATATTTGTATGCATTGCAAGTTATCTTCAATCTTGTAATGTACATTTTAAAGTATAATATAATAAAGATATGATTAAATGGTATTGATGGAGGGACACCAATTCTTGACTGTTTCGACAACTCTGCGCTGAGAATGATGAAAACTTTGAACGTTTGTTGTTGCACACAAGTTAGATGGTTGTCAAAGGGAAACTTCCTGAGACGTTTCTATTAATTTTTAAAAAAAACAGTTGTTGAATTCTTCCAAGATTCCACTTCTGTTCTATGTGATGAACTAAGAAACATCAAACATGACATTGCTTATTTGTCAGATGTATTCAGAAAGTTTAACGAAGTTAATTTGCAATTTGCAGGCAAATAAGGTTAATCATACCAAAGTCGAATCAACCCTTTACACTTTTTTGTCCAGGTTACAGTTATTCAAAGGTAACATAGCCCGTCGTGGGCTTTTCCAGTTTCCGAGCCTCTCTGAAGTGGAGAAGGAAAAGAGCATACCAGACGATGACCTTCAAGTGTATTGTGCACACCTGAATGAACTGCGTAGAAACTTGTCTGACAGATTTCAGGATTTTTTTTTGTTTGTTTTAAATACCAGAGCTGGTGATATATGCATTCCTATGTATCAGCAATGGGGGAACAGGAATGGTGGCGGAAAAACTTGATTGCACTCCAAAATGATTTTGAGCTGAGGCCAAAGTTCAAAAAATCATATTAAGAATTTTGGTTACAAAAAACATTTCTGACCGCTACCCTGCACTGTGGAACAAAATCAAGATATACTTTATTGCCTTCCCAACATCATGTTTAGTAGAACGAGGCTTCAGTACAGTCGCCAATCTTCTTTCGAAGCAAAGAAACAAACTGAAAATTACTGAACGCGGGGATCTAAGACTTCTTAATAGTGCCTTCAAGCCTGTGTTGAGAAGGTGATGTCCCTGCACAAACACATCTTTCTCATTAAAATTGTGAAGACAATGTAGTTACAGACGAGATGTAAATTTACCCTTTCATATTGTTCAATAAATTGGTTTACCATGTTAATTTATCTTTGTGAAATAAATACGCTTGTAGTGTTAGATTAGTTGTTGTTTTGAAATTGCAGTAAACCTGATACCAAAAAAGAGATGCGTTCGTATGTGTGGGGGTGCTAGGCATGTGACCTGGGAGCCAAGTGGGCGGCAGCCTGAAAAAGTTTGGGGACTACTGTTCTACATAATATAATAATGATAATAAGTCTGCATAAAGCTCTACGGTCTACACAGAGCGAAGTCTTGTCCCAATAAGAGCCTCTGCAACTTTTTTTGAGCATATAACGTTCAGTTATACTATTTTTTGTTTTTTTATCCTTTTAGACTTTGCGTTGAATCTGTTTTAGTTTCTTAAGTCTCTCAGTACTACGTTTTCTGTTAAAAATCACTCTTTCATGTTTACCGCGTTGCGTTTTTTATGTCCTCTTCACATTTAGTTTTATACAATACAATACAATTCAATACAATTTTTATTTCTTTGTAACTTTACATTGAGACTGTAGTTACAGTAATGAGTTGCAGTGCAAAGAGAGAGCCACTATCAGGCCATGGCATTATGGACAGACTAAATTAATGACTTACAGACTACTTAATACTAGAGAAATCGATCATAGTCTCTTTAAGTTGTACATCTGTTTTTATTTAAAACAGACAGTAAGTTAACTCAAGTTACAATCTGGGGATATTACATTGGGACAATTTGAAAGTATTTTGTAGGTTGTGTATATCAGTAGTAAATATTTAAGTTATATTATTGGAATATATTGAGCGTTGATGAAAGTAGTTTACAGTATGAGAATGACACAATATGGTGTAAGGCAGTACAGTTTTGTGCAGGTATTTATACTACAATGTAGTATTAAGTTATGTATGAACTTTAGGTACCTAAATTTTGAAGTGCTAAGATTTAGGTAATTGGGAGATCTTTTGGCAATTTTAAGTATTGAATATTGAATATTTAGTTGAGGGTGAGTAGATGGTTTTTGAGAAGTGTCTTAGATTAATGTTCAGACCGGGTTACTTTTGTATTTACTGGTAATGAATTCCAAATTTTGGGGTCCTTTATGTGCATAGAGTTCTTACAGTGTGATGTGGACACGGGGTACATCATAGGTTTTTAAACGTTACTGTTTCTCTCAGCGTATATATGCAGACAATATTTTAATCCCTATTTTAGGGATTAAAATATTATTGTCTGGTGATGAGGCAGCTACAGTGCAGCCTTTATGATCCTAGTGCAGTCGATACGCTTTAAATGCCGTTAACTAAGCAATCTCCTTGTGTGGTTGCTTGAGGAACAGTGACTGCGTGCTTGGAGGGGTGTATAATGTATATTTCAGTGAGTATTCACTTAGAGTTTACTCTAATCCCAATATTTGAGAATAAATTATCCTTGACTGGTGGTGAGCAGATTGCATACAGCCTTTAATCACCCTCATGTATAGACGCATATTTAATTTTTACATTGTATGTAACCAATAGGCTTTAATACCAATTAAACAACATTGGCAAGAAGCTTGACATGTAACTTAACATTGTTCCTTGCCACTGTATGACACATTTAACAATAGTTATACTCTGTTTATTAAGCGTAAGACACGTAAATGTGATCTACGCTTTGAATTAAGGTGGAAAACATCGTGTTAGCAGGAGTAGATTTAGATTTTTTCTCGAGGCTCATAGTTAATTACGTACATCCTTTACACAGTGTGGAAGGTAGTGCTAGAACATGTAGAACTATAGTGTGGAAGGTAGTGCTAGAACATGTAGAACTATAGTGTGGAAGGTAGTGCTAGAACATGTAGAACTATAGTGTGGAAGGTAGTGCTAGAACATGTTGAACTATAGTGTGGAAGGTAGTGCTAGAACATGTTGAACTATAGTGTGGAAGGTAGTGCTAGAACATGTAGAACTATAGTGTGGAAGGTAGTGCTAGAACATGTAGAACTATAGTGTGGAAGGTAGTGCTAGAACATGTAGAACTATAGTGTGGAAGGTAGTGCTAGAACATGTAGAACTATAGTGTGGAAGGTAGTGCTAGAACATGTTGAACTATAGTGTGGAAGGTAGTGCTAGAACATGTTGAACTATAGTGTGGAAGGTAGTGCTAGAACATGTAGAACTATAGTGTGGAAGGTAGTGCTAGAACATGTTGAACTATAGTGTGGAAGGTAGTGCTAGAACATGTTGAACTATAGTGTGGAAGGTAGTGCTAGAACATGTAGAACTATAGTGTGGAAGGTAGTGCTAGAACATGTTGAACTATAGTGTGGAAGGTAGTGCTAGAACATGTAGAACTATAGTGTGGAAGGTAGTGCTAGAACATGTTGAACTATAGTGTGGAAGGTAGTGCTAGAACATGTAGAACTATAGTGTGGAAGGTAGTGCTAGAACATGTAGAACTATAGTGTGGAAGGTAGTGCTAGAACATGTTGAACTATAGTGTGGAAGGTAGTGCTAGAACATGTAGAACTATAGTGTGGAAGGTAGTGCTAGAACATGTAGAACTATAGTGTGGAAGGTAGTGCTAGAACATGTTGAACTATAGTGTGGAAGGTAGTGCTAGAACATGTAGAACTATAGTGTGGAAGGTAGTGCTAGAACATGTAGAACTATAGTGTGGAAGGTAGTGCTAGAACATGTTGAACTATAGTGTGGAAGGTAGTGCTAGAACATGTAGAACTATAGTGTGGAAGGTAGTGCTAGAACATGTAGAACTATAGTGTGGAAGGTAGTGCTAGAACATGTAGAACTATAGTGTGGAAGGTAGTGCTAGAACATGTAGAACTATAGTGTGGAAGGTAGTGCTAGAACATGTAGAACTATAGTGTGGAAGGTAGTGCTAGAACATGTAGAATTTGGTGTGGAAGGTAGTGCTACCTGGAGTCTACCTGGAGGGTATTCCGGGGATGAACGCCCCCGCGGCCCGGTCACGACCAGGCCTCCCGGTGGACCAGGGCCTGATCAACGAGGCTGTTACTGCTGGCCAATATACGAACCACAGCCCGGCTGTGTTTCGTATATTGGCCAGCTCCCTCTTGAAGATAACCAGGAGTCTACTGGTAATGCCCCTTATTACTGGTGGGAGGCTGTTGAACAGTCTTGGGCCCCGAACACTTATTGCGTTTTCTCTTAGTGTACCAGTTACGCCCCTACTTTTCACTCGGGGTATGTTGCATCGCCTGCCAAGTCTTTTGCTTTCGTATGGAGTGATCTCTGTTTGCATATTAGGGACCAGTCCCTCCAGAATCTTCCAGGTGTGGATTATGATATATTTCTCTCGCCTGCGCTCCAGTGAGTACAAGTCAAGTGCTTCTAGGCGCTCCCAGTAGTTAAGGTGTTTGACGGAACTTATATGTGCAGTAAAGGTTCTCTGTGCATTCTCTGGTTTTGCAATTTCACCTACCATGAATGGGGATGTTAATGTACAGCAGTATTCCAGCTTAGAGAGAACAAGTGATTTAAAAAGGATCATCATTGGCATAGCATCTCTTGTCTTGAATGTTCTCATTATTCGTCCTTTCAGTTTCCTCGCAGATGTGATAGTGGCATTGTTGTGGTCTTTGAAGGTGAGGTCTTCGGACATCACCACACCCAGGTCCTTCACATTACTTTTCCGCTCTGTTGTGTGATTAGAGTTTGTAGTATACTCAGTTCTATGCTAGAACAAGTAGGTTCACATAAGATTTAGAATCTAAACCCCCTTCTCTCTCTCTCTCTCTCTCTCTCTCTCTCTCTCTCTCTCTCTCTCTACGCAGGGTTCTGTAAGGTTAGGTTTAGCATTCCTAACTTGATTTACAAGCTACGAGCTGTTACCTACATCAGCTCATTTGAAAATCTTTTTATTGTTATGAGATATACAGATAAAGAACAGGATGAAGTTGGAGCCATCTGTGGGCCCGCAATTTCATTTGGTCAGCTGACTATTTCGTTGATGTTCTCCTATACGAACATGTTATAGACTCTCTCTCTCTCTCTCTCTCTCTCTCTCTCTCTCTCTCTCTCTCTCTCTCTCTCTCTCTCTCTCTCTCTCTACCTTGCTTTTTTCCCCTTCCCTCTGTATGTAGCTCATCATTAGCGGATTTCTTGTATATCTTTATTCTTTCCTCCCTTTATACCATTTGCTGGTTCCTTGTGTTCCTTGCTGCCTTCTCTTGTACCATCACTGTGTTTCTTGTGTTTCTTGCTGCCTTCTCTCCTGGCACTGGTTCTTGAGTTTCTGCTTTCTCTCCTACCATCATTGTGTTTCTTGTGTTTCTTGCTGCCTTCTCTCCTATCACTGTGGTTCTTGTGTTTCTTGCTGCCTTCTCTCCTATCACTGTGGTCCTTGTGTTTCTTGCTGCCTTCTCTCCTATCACTGTGGTTCTTGTGTTTCTTGCTGCCTTCTCTCCTATCACTGTGGTTCTTGTGTTTCTTGCTGCCTTCTCTCCTATCACTGTGGTTCTTGTGTTTCTTGCTGCCTTCTCTCCTATCACTGTGGTCCTTGTGTTTCTTGCTGCCTTCTCTCCTATCACTGTGGTCCTTGTGTTTCTTGCTGCCTTCTCTCCTATCACTGTGGTTCTTGTGTTTCTTGCTGCCTTCTCTCCTATCACTGTGGTCCTTGTGTTTCTTGCTGCCTTCTCTCCTATCACTGTGGTCCTTGTGTTTCTTGCTGCCTTCTCTCCTATCACTGTGGTCCTTGTGTTTCTTGCTGCCTTCTCTCCTATCACTGTGGTCCTTGTGTTTCTTGCTGCCTTCTCTCCTATCACTGTGGTTCTTGTGTTTCTTGCTGCCTTCTCTCCTATCACTGTGGTTCTTGTGTTTCTTGCTGCCTTCTCTCCTATCACTGTGGTCCTTGTGTTTCTTGCTGCCTTCTCTCCTATCACTGTGGTCCTTGTGTTTCTTGCTGCCTTCTCTCCTATCACTGTGGTCCTTGTGTTTCTTGCTGCCTTCTCTCCTATCACTGTGGTCCTTGTGTTTCTTGCTGCCTTCTCTCCTATCACTGTGGTCCTTGTGTTTCTTGCTGCCTTCTCTCCTATCACTGTGGTTCTTGTGTTTCTTGCTGCCTTCTCTCCTACAATAGCGGGAAACAGAATAACAAGGGAGAGTGTAATGGAGTGTTGGTGTGAGTGATGGAGAGTGTTCACATGAGGGAGGTTGTGTTGGAGAGTGTTGGTGTGAAGGAGGATGTGATGGAGTGTTGATGTGAGGGAGGGGGTGATGGAGTGTTGGTGTGAGGGAAGGGGTGACGGTGTACTGGTGTGAAACGGGGTGATAGAATGTTGGTGTGAGTGAGGGGGTTAGTTTTTTAGTTTAATATGTTTATTATGCACCCCATACCCATCCTGTGGGCGGTAGTCAAAAGATTACAGAGGTACATAATTGGTCCAGGGACTGGACTCCAAAGTTTTGATAGCTGAGCAGGTTACAGAGGTAATGAACTCACAATTTACAAAGGTAATGAACTCACAATTTACAAAGGTAATGAACTCCAGGTAGGTCTGGTCACAACCATGACAAGTTACAAAGGTATTTACAGATTACAGAGGTACGTAATGGGTCCAGGGACTGGGCCCCCAAAGTTTTGATAGCTGAACTAGGTACAAAGGTAATGAGCTCACAAGTTACAAAGGTAATGAATTCTGTAGAATGGTTACTTACGTTTATACATGGCTACAATCATGAACAAATTATAGTGAGTGAGGGGGGTGATGGAGAGTGTTGGTGTGAGGGAGGGTGTTGGTGTGATGGAGTGGAAATACTCGAGAAGATGGAGTTACTTGCCAAGACGTCGCTAGTATTGATTGTTATGGTGGTAGTGGTGGTGGTGATGGTTGTTGTTGTGGTGATTATAGAAGTAGTTGTGATGATATTGGTTACAGTGATTGTTGTGGTCGTGGTTATATTAGCGGTTGTATTGGTTTTGGTTGTGATGGTGATGGATATAGTATTGGTTGTTGTTAGGGTGGTGGTGGTGTTGGTGGTTATAGTAGTGGTTGTTGTGGTAGTGGTTATGGTAGTGGTTGTTGCTGTGGTGGTGGTTGAGATAGTGATGGATATAGTAGTGGTTGTTGTGGTGGTGATGGTTATAGTAGGTGTGGCTGCGCTTGTGATGGTGACGATTATAGTGGTAGTGGTGGTCTACCAGGAGGGTGTTCCGGGGCTCAGTTTCCCCGCTGCCTGATCAAACAAGCTGTTACTGTTGATCACACGCAATCATACGTACAAACTGATTTACGAAGTCATCCAGTTTCCTCTTGAACACATCTAGGGGTCTATTAGTAATCCCTTTTATTTATAATGGGATGTTGTTGAATAGTCTTGAGCCTCTTACACTTATTTTGTGTTTTTTTTCGGTGTGCTCATGACACCTTTACTTTTCAATGGGAGTGTTGGTAGTGGTTGTGGTGGTGTTATGGTGGTGTTATGGTGATGGTGTTATGGTCTACCTGGAGGTTGTTCTGGGGTCAGCGCCCCGCGGCCCGGTCCTCGACCAGGACTCCCAGTGGATCAGGGCCTGATTAACCAAGCTGTAACTTCTGACTGCACACACTCCAGCATACGACCCACAGCCCGGCTGATCGGACACTGACTTATGTATCTGTCTATTTCTCTCTTGAAGACAACCAGGAGTCTATTGGTAATTCACCTTATGTATGATGGGAGGATGTTGAACAATCTTGGGCCCCTGACACTTATTTCGTATTTTCTTAGTGTACTATGGCACCCTGGCACCGTCTGGCTAGTCTTTTGCTTTCGTAGGGAGTTATTTCTGTGTGGAGATTTAGGACTAGTCTCTCTAGGATTTTCCAGGTGTAGATTATGATGTATCTTTCATGCCTGTATTCCAGGGAGTATAGGTCAAGGGACTTCAAACGTTCGCAGTAATTAAGGTGCTTCATTGAACTATTACTTGCAGTGAAGGTAGTCAGTGCATTCTCTATTTATGCAGTTTCACCTGCTTTGAATGTGGCTGTTAGTTTACAGCTGTATTCCAGCTTAGAGAGAACAAGTAACTTAAAGAGGATCATCACTGGCATGGCATCCCTTGTTTTGAAAGTTTTCGTTATCCATCCTATCATTTTCCTCGCAGATGTGAGAGTGATACTATTGTGACCCTTGAAGGTGAGAGCCTCTGACATTAACACTCCCAAGTCCTTCACATTAGTTTTTCGTGTGATTAGAGTTTGTAGTATACTTCGTTCTAGCTATTATTTCCTCAAGTTTTCCATACGGAGTAACTGAAATTTGTCCTCATTGAACATAAGTAAGTAAGTTTATTCAGGTATACACAAATACAGTTACATAGAATTATCATACATAGCAGCATATGTGTAGAGAACCTGGGATAACCCAAAAAAGTCAGACAGTGACTTATTTCCATTGGGGTCCTTTTACCTTATTATTATAATATAAAGGTTATAATATTTTCTTATTATTCTATAATGAAGATAACATCTTATTATCATACTAAAAATACTATCTACTACACGAGGGTCATTAAGACTATCCACAATACGAGGGTCATTACTAGGATTAAGGTAAAATTTACACGTATGTTAGCTAAAAAATAGAAAATCATTCCTCTCCCTTTCTGTAGCTACATTCATCAGACACCTTTTGGCACTCTTCTTGAACTGGTTCATGCTATGACTGGCTTTGACATGTGCGGACAGTCTGTTCCATTCCTTTATTGCTGTACAATAAAAGGTGTTTGAAGCCTGGCCAATGACTGTGGGTACTACAAAGTTGTGCTCTCTCCCCCTAGTACTATGATTTCTTTGGTTCACAACCTTGACAAAATTGACAGCAAGATATTCTGGACACTGAGCAGTTTTATAAACATGATTTAGCTTCAGTTGTTTTACTCTGTCTTCAACATTCAGCATATCCAACTGCTGTAATTCATTCTGGCCTACATGTTCTCTTGGTCCCAGCCCCAGGATGAATCTTACGATTTTGTTCTGGGTGATTTTCAGTCTATCTTTCAGGTTTTTTTTTTGTCAAGGCAGAGTACCATGAAGAGCAAGCGAAATCCATATGGCATTGTATAAGCGCTAGACATAGGGTCCTGCGAGCCTCAGTAGGTAGACACTGTTCTTGTCTATACAGGAACTTCAGTCTGGCATTCGCTTTCTTTACTACACTGTTCCCTATCAATTCTCCTGACATACATGGGTCAAAGGGGATTCCCAGATATTTTACTGATGAAACCAAAGTGACGGGCTCCCCATTACACTGGACATTAAAATTATTTACCCTTCTCAGTTTATGTTTCGTGCCAAAGAGAATGGCTTCAGTTTTCCCGAGGTGTAATGATAGTTTGTTGTCTACTAACCATTTGCTGCAGGACTCCAGTTCCAGTGTTAAAACATTAGCTATATCTTGTGGGTCTTTACCCGACACTAACAGAGCACTGTCATCTGCATACAGTAGGAGTTTGCACTTGACACTGATAGGCATGTCACTGACATAACATAAGAATAATAAGGGACCCAGAATACTACCTTGGGGAACTCCACATGCTATCGGCAGGGGTTCTGATTCCGTTTTGTTGATTTTGACAATTTGTCTCCTGTTGCTAAGGTAGGACTTAAACCAATCTACAGAGTCTATACCGATAGCTTGAAGTTTCTTACATAATATATTGTGGTTGACAGTATCGAAGGCCTATTGCAGGTCTAAGGTTACCATTCCTATGAGGTTCCCCTTTGACATTTCAGTTCTCAGGTAATCTATCAGATTAATTAGGGAGGTGTCGGTTGAGTAAGATCTTCTAAAACCCGATTGATAGCTATGGAAAATGTTGTTGTCATTAAGGTACTTAACTACTTGACAGTACACCGCCCTCTCTAGAATTTTGGATATTATACTGATTACGCTAACAGGCCTATAGTTGCTTACATCAGACCTACTATTTTTCTTGAAGATAGGAGTAACTCTGGCCTCCTTGAACCCATCCGGTACGGTATTAGTGGTGATTGATAGATTTATTATGTGAGCAATAGGGACTGACAATTCAGAAGCCCATTGGAAACCTTGGTTTAAATCCACTTGGAGATTTACTGTATCTTCAATGGATGACACTCTCATGCAGATTCTAGTACCATCTGCAGAAGACACGGTGCTTTCGTTCACATCTCTATGTCTGATATGAGAACGAGGAGCAGGATCGGGGTGGGTACTGTGCCTTGTGGAACAGCTCTTTTACTTTTTACTTTTCACAGTCAGTCTCCGCCTTAAGTCTGTTTACAAATACTCTTTGCGTTCTGTTGGTTAGAAAGTTAAAGATCCCTCAACTAACTTTTCCAGTTATTCATTTAGCACGCATTTTGTGTGCTATTAAACCTGATGGCACTTGTCGAAGGGATTTTCAAAGTCTGTGTAAACATCTGCATTGTTTGTTTTCCAGTGCACTCAAGATCATATCATAGTAGTGCAATAGTTGTGAGAGGCAGGAACGACCTGCTCTAAACCCATGTTACCCTGGGTGGTACACTTGTTGAGAATCCAAGTAGGTGGTGATTTTTAAAATGTGATGTAATGGTGATGGTACTGGCGACAATGGTTCTTGTAGTGGTGGTGGTTGTGGTGACGGTGGTGATGATAATGAAGGTGATAGTGATTTTGGTGTTGTTGTTGGTGGAGGTAGTGGTGGTGGAAGTTGTGGAGGTGGAGGATGTAGTGGTGGTGGTAGTGATGATAGTAATAGTGTCGGTGGTAGTGGTGGAGGTGGTAGTGTTGGCGGTGGTTAAGATAATATTAGAGGTGCGGGTGGTAGTGGTGATGGTGGTAATAGGGGTATTAGTGGTAGTACTATTGGTAATGATAATGGTAGTGGTGCTGTTGATATTTGTGGTAAAATTAGTAGTGGTGCTGATGGTTTTGATAGTGGTGAGTAATGGTGGTGGTGGTAGTGCTATAGGTAATGTTGGTGGAGGTGGTGGTATTGATAGTGGTGGCATATATATATATATATATATATATATATATATATATATATATATATATATATATATATATATATATATATA
>NC_091347.1:1403876-1591376 GCF_038502225.1 Cherax quadricarinatus | reverse complement strand
AATATAAAATATAGGGGGTGGTAGGAGAAAAAATATTCAAACAGCTCCGGGGAGAACTTTGAGTGTCCCCTGAGGTACGTTTATTGTTTTCTCTGAGGATGAGGGTCCCCAGTAAAGTTCTAGAGGTGGTACCTCCCTATACAGAGAACCTTTACTGCACATATAAGTTCCGTTAAACACCTTAACTTGGACCTGCCTCGCATGGGCCAGTAGGCTTGCTGCAATGTTCCTTCTTTCTTATGTTCTTATGTTAACTACTGGGAGCACTTGGAAGCACTTAATTTGTATTCATTTGAGTGCTGGCGAGAGAGATGCATAATAATCTACACCTGGAAAATCCTAGAGGGACTGGTCCTTAATCTGCACACAGAAATCACTCCCTACGAAAGCAAAAGATTTGGCAGGCAGTACAACATACCCTCAATGAAAAGTAAGGGCGCCATTAGTACATTGAGAGAAAACACAGTAAGTGTCCGGGGCCCAAGACTGTTCAACAGCCTCCCACCAGCCATGAGGGAAATTACCACTAGATCCCTGGCTGCCTTCAAGAGGAAGCTGGACAGATACCTAAAGTCAGTGCCGGATCAGCCGGACTGGGGTTCATACGTTGGACTACGTGCGGCCAGCAGCAACATCCTAGTTGATCAGGCCCTGATCCACCAGGAGGCCTGGTCATGGACAGGGCCGCGGGAGCTTTGATCCCCGGAATACCCTCCAGGTAGATGTAAATCTGCAGTGGAAGGAAAGGTTGGGTTGGGGTCGTCCTAGGAAAGGATAGCGGAGGGGGGTAAAGGAGGTTTTGTGCACAAGGAGCTTGGACTTCCAGCAGGCTTGCTTGAGCGTGTTAGATAGGGGTGAAGACTTGATGTGCTGTTGGAGTGTGAGTAAAGTAGCATTTATGAAGGAATTCAGGGAAACCGGTTAGCTGAACTTGAGTCCTGGAGAAGGGAAGTACATTGCCTGCACTTAGAAGGAGGGGTGTTGATATGCTGCATTTTTTTAACTGTAGTGTGGTACGCCTCTGGTAAGACAGTGATGGAGTGAATGATGATGAAAGTGTTTCTTCTTTTTTGGGGGATACATATATATAATTTAGGTCAAAATATAGCAAAAGATACTTCCTAATGTAGCTATCTTTCTTAGATACTCTAAAGATTTAGATTTAGATTCTGCCGCCGAAGCGGCTAGTTTATTGTGCACTCCGTATCCTTCCTGTGGAGGGTAGCGCAAGAGCATATGGATACACAGTAGGCCTAGAAACCAGGCCTCAAAAGGGTTTACGGGAGTGCGTCTGGATTTATATCTACAGTTGACTTATTGAGTTTGTTTAATGTTTGGTATATTATTTTCATTAAGAAGTTTTTTGACATATCATATAGGTTATTATACTGTCCATCGCTATATCCTCCAATAAATGCACAATTAAATTCATGGTGTTGAAGAAAGTAACCATAAGATTGACCACAGTCTGAAAAGTCCGCATTTATGGTCGTAAGTCCCATGTTAACCTCCGAAATGTATAGAAATGTACCTATTTATAAGACTTACTAGGGCGGCTTGTGTAGTGGTTAAAGCACTAGTCTGCAAATTCTGGGACTGGCTTGCCATGGGTTCAATTCTGGTTCATTCCGTGAGTTCTTTGCAATTGTTTATATGTCCTGTACCTCGATTGCTAGCGCATTCACCTCATACATTGAGGTCCGTGGTTCGATCATCGGTACGGGTAGGAACATTAGGACGTGTTTCCTTAAGACACCTATGGTCTCTGATCACCTAGCAGTAAAATAGGTACCTGGGTGTTAGTCGATTGGTGTGGGTCGCATCCTGGGGACAGACTTGACTTGATTTGCCCGAAATGCTCTGCATAACAAGGGCTTTCTGTATGGTAGTATGTCATTGATGTTAGCTAGGCCTGTATACCTTGTACCTGTACTTGTACAAATAAAGATTATTTATATTATTATTATGCTATATTATTATTGTCACTTGATTTCATGATTCACTTGTTTTAGTGTCCGGCACCATGGGGTCCTACCTCTATAACTTTACTTTTGGTTTATGGAATATAATGAAATCTCTACTTAACATAAAAACACGATTTCGAAATTTTATTATTGTTTGGATTATTGTTATCGTGCCAATTATTATTATCTTCAATTCTTGAAAATGAACATTCAGACATTCAACCTCTTCCCATTCTATCTGACCCTCCAGCTTCCCCATCCCCCACTAGCCTCACTCTACGGACCTTTCACAAGGGCCTCTCTGTAATCACCCTCCTCTCGTCCCCAACCCACCCTCTGACCCATCTCCCAGCACCAGTCTTGCACTATCAACTCAGCTCTGTGGTACAGCTGTTTCCCTCTATGAATTTATCAGTGAGTGGTCGTGGCAGGCCGGCGAGCCCCTGAGCTGCTAGTTGTAACCCACATCCTAACCAAGATAAAACACCCCCTGTTTTTGTGTCCCCTGAGGGGCGGGGGTGAGGGGGAGGTTGGATGATGGGATGGAGAGGTATGGCGGGAAGGATAAGGGAGGGAGGGGTTGAGGGAGAGAGTAGGCTTGCGGTGGTCATTATTGCAAGACTGGCGTCCTGGTGTAGGCCGCCTACAATTACTCCTGTCGTACACCATTCTTCCTCTGGCTGACTTCCTCCGACTAGTTTCCTGCCTATGGTACTGTAGACAATTAGTGTAAGGTCATTAGACAATTGTTGACTCAGGCAGGAAATGAAAACCACACTCAGGAGGTTGATAAATATTGAAGGTGGCCTTAGCAACATAGTCCACAAGGCAACAGAGACGCTGGCTACCACACATGATCATTTACGTGTTGCTACAGACAGCATAATGTTCAGCCTGGGTTGACAACCATACAGGGATGACTGATGCAATGTCTTACCTCGCAGCTTACTCATATTTTCCTTCACGCAAAATCTAAACGTAATTCTTTAGAAAAAGAATGAATTTGGCAGCGTTTTAAAGGTTGAGTTGGGCCTATCCCTAAGGGTTGCGGCACGAGGGGTATCGTGGCTGGGAAGGGGGCTTGGAGATACCCTGATGGAGGAGTACTGTGTTGCTGGGCGTGGAGCCTCGCCACACACACTATAACCCCGAGCCTCAGCTCAACAAGTTATCACTGGTGTGCAAGATGTGGTTGGTGAAGCGGCCGCCATTGTGACACTGGACGAAGCTTTCCCAAACACCGGCTCTCATGCTCGCCCGTTTTTTGTTGCAGCGGCGGCCCAGCTTGTTGCGTTTTTTGTTGCATGGTTGCTACCACTGGTCTTATTGTGTGGTATACGGCCTCCTCCCCCCTTTCTCTCTCTCTCTCTCTCTCTCTCTCTCTCTCTCTCTCTCTCTCTCTCTCTCTCTCTCTGACTTTTTTCCGGGTTATCCTAGGCAGTTTACACATATGTTACTATGTATGATATTGTACTCTCCATCATGCCATCCATCATCGTTTTTAGAGGATACAAGAACCAGTATGAGCGTGGCAGCCATACAAGACGCAGTGAGCTTTCAAGATGATATAAACCAAATCTTTTAGTGGACTACTGAAAATAATATGTATAATGAGCAAACATTAATTACTACATTATAGGAGGATTAAGGAAATAAAAACGGGATCGGAATACAAAACAAAATCACATCACTTAGTAGAGTGTAGGTCTAATTAATGTGAAAGATTTAGGAATGATAATGTAAGAAGATCTCACGTTCAAGGTGTACAACTATGTCATTGTCGCAGCTGCAAAGAAAATTATAGGTTGGATAATTAAACCTTGCAAAACAAAGAGATGCCAAGACAATGCTGATACTTCTTAAGTCATTCGTTCTCTCCAGGCTGGAATATTGCTGTATTCTAACGGTCCCCGTCAAGGAGGAAGGAATGACAGAGCAGGAAAATGGAGATAGGACTTTCACAGCTCGTAAAAAGTTCGTTAAGCACTTTAATCACTGGGAGTGCTTGAAGTCCCTCGAGCTGTACTTCTTAGAACATATGTGAGAAAGATACATGATATTCTACACCTGGAAGATACTGGAGGAATTGGTCGGAAATCTGCAAACCTGAATCACTGCATACGAACACAAGAGGCTGAGCAGACGATGCAGAATATCTCCGGTGAAAAGCAGGCCAGCGATGAGTACACCGAAAGAGACTTCAATAACTGTTAAGGGACCAGGACTCTTCACCCTCCCTTTATGCGTAAAGGGAGGAATTATCAACAAATGCAGCTCTCATCATGAGACAAGTTTCTGAAATCATTTCCTGATCAGCTGGGTTGTGGTACATACGTTCGCCCATGGGCACCAACAGCCTGATTGATCAGGATAGCAATTACAAGGCCTGATTTGGGATCAGGCGGCTGGGGCGGTGACCTCCGGAAGCGATTCCAGGTAACCTCCTCCCCTCCCTCTCTGTCTCTGTCTATCTGTCTCTCCTTTTCTTTCTTTCCCCCGGCTCAGTACCCAGCCCTCCATGTAGTATAATCACTACTGCCATCATGGGCAGGCAGACCCACGTGTGGCCTCGCCCAGTACACAGCTTCACTGTTGTCTCTCCCCTGACCCGGCTGCCTTCACTCACTATTGTCTAACCTCCGCATACACGATTCAGTTTTTTTTTTTTCGTGAGGAGTTCCATTAAAGTGCATAAAAAACATGAAATGATAATGGGCAGTTTGGGAGAACTTGATGAGCAATGTGGCAGTTGTAGGTCACTGCCACAGTTCTGGTGACCCATGTGGCAGTTGTAAGTCATTGCCACAGTCCTGGTGAGCCATGTGGTAGTTGTAAGTCACTGCCACAGTTCTGGTGAGCCATGTGGTAGTTGTAAGTCACTGCCACAGTTCTGGTGAGCCATGTGGTAGTTGTAAGTCACTGCCACAGTTCTGGTGAGCCATGTGGCAGTTGTAAGTCATTGCCACAGTCCTGGTGAGCCATGTGGTAGTTGTAAGTCACTGCCACAGTTCTGGTGAGGCATGTGGCAGTTGTAAGTCACTGCCACAGTCCTGGTGAGCCATGTGGCAGTTGTAAGTCACTGCCACAGTCCTGATGAGCCATGCGGCAATTGTAGGTCACTGCAACAGTCCTGGTGAGCCATGTGGCAGTTGTAGGTCACTGCAACAGTCCTGGTGAGCCATGTGGCAGTTGTAAGTCACTGCCACAGTCCTGGTGAGGCATGTGGCAGTTGTAAGTCACTGCCACAGTCCTGGTGAGGCATGTGGCAGTTGTAAGTCACTGCCACAGTCCTGGTGAGCCATGTGGCAGTTGTAAGTCACTGCCACAGTCCTGATGAGCCATGCGGCAGTTGTAGGTCACTGCAACAGTCCTGGTGAGCCATGTGGCAGTTGTAAGTCACTGCCGCAGTCCTGGTGAGCCATATGGCAGTTGTAGGTTACTGCCACAGTCCTGGTGAGCCATTTGGCAGTTGTAGGTCACTGCCACAGTTCTGGTGAGCCATGTGGCAGTTGTAGGTCACTGCCAGGCCCTGGTGAGCCATGTGGCAGTTGTAAGTCACTGCCACAGTCCTGATGAGCCATGTGGCAATTGTAAGTCACTGCCACAGTCCTGGCGAGCCATGTGGCAGTTGTAGGTCACTGCCACAGTCCTGGTGAGCCATGTGGCAGTCATGGTCACTGCCACAGTCTTGGTGAGCCATGTGGCAATCATAGTCACTGTCACAGTCATGGTGAGCCATGTGGCAGTCATAGTCACTGCCACAGTTCTTGTGAGCCATGTGGCGGTCGTGGGTCACTGCCACAGTCCTGGTGAGCCATGTGTCAGTTGTAAGTCATTGCCAGAGACCTGGTGAGCCATGTGGCAGTTAGGGTCACTGCCACAGTCCTGGTGCGCCATGTGGCAGTTGTAAGTCACTGCCACAGTCCTGGTGAGCCATGTGGCAGTTGTAAGTCACTGCCACAGTCCTGGTGAGCCATGTGGCAGTTGTAAGTCACTGCCACAGTCCTGGTGAGCCATGTGGCAGTTGTAAGTCACTGCCACAGTCCTGGTGAGCCATGTGGCAGTTGTAAGTCACTGCCACAGTCCTGATGAGCCATGCGGCAGTTGTAGGTCACTGCAACAGTCCTGGTGAGCCATGTGGCAGTTGTAAGTCACTCCCGCAGTCCTGGTGAGCCATATGGCAGTTGTAGGTTACTGCCACAGTCCTGGTGAGCCATGTGGCAGTTGTAGGTCACTGCCACAGTCCTGGTGAGCCATGTGGCAGTTGTAGGTCACTGCCAGGCCCTGGTGAGCCATGTGGCAGTTGTAAGTCACTGCCACAGTCCTGATGAGCCATATGGCAGTTGTAAGTCACTGCGACAGTTCTGGTGAGCCATGTGGCAGTTGTAAGTCACTGCCACAGTCCTGGTGAGCCATGTGGCAGTTGTAAGTCACTGCCACAGTCCTGGTGAGCCATGTGGCAGTTGTAAGTCACTGCCACAGTCAGTCAGTTGTAAGTCTGCCGTGAGCCATGTGGCAGTTGTAGGTTACTGCCACAGCCCTGGTGAGCCATGTGGCAGTTGTAGGTCACTGCCACAGTCCTGGTGAGCCATGTGGCAGTTGTAGGTCACTGCCAGGCCCTGGTGAGCCATGTGGCAGTTGTAAGTCACTGCCACAGTCCTGGTGAGCCATGTGGCAGTTGTAAGTCACTGCCACAGCCCTGGTGAGCCATGTGGCAGTTGTAAGCCACTGCCGCAGTCCTGGTGAGCCATGTGACAGTTGTAGGTTACTGCCACAGCCCTGGTGAGCCATGTGGCAGTTGTAGGTCACTGCCACAGTCCTGGTGAGCCATGTGGCAGTTGTAGGTCACTGCCAGGCCCTGGTGAGCAATGTGGCAGTTGTAAGTCATTGCCACAGTCTTGGTGAGCCATGTGGCAGTTGTTACTCACTGCCAGTCCTGGTGAGCCATGTGGCAGTTGTAAGTCACTGCCACAGTCCTGGTGAGCCAAGTGGCAGTCATGGTCACTGCCACAGTCCTGGTGACCCATGTGGCATTCATGGTCACGGCCTCAGTCCTGGTGAGCCATGTGGCAGTCATAGTCACTGTCACAGTCCTGGTGAGCCATGTGGCAGTCATAGGCACTGCCACAGTCTTTGCGAGCCATGTGGCAGTCATGATCACTGCCACAGCCCTAGTGAGCCATGTGGCAGTCATGGATCACTGCCAGAGTCCTGGTGAGACAACCTATAGGGAGGACCAGCCTAGCAGTGTCTGGTGCACCACACTCTTGAGACATGGTAGTGTGATCAGCCTAGCAGTGTCTGGTGCACCACACTCTTGAGACATGGTAGTG
The DNA here is from genome assembly GCF_038502225.1 of Cherax quadricarinatus. Lineage (NCBI taxonomy): Eukaryota > Metazoa > Arthropoda > Malacostraca > Decapoda > Parastacidae > Cherax > Cherax quadricarinatus. The sequence goes on along the minus strand of NC_091347.1, from coordinate 1,584,079 downwards.
TGACCAGCCTAGCAGTGTCTGGTGCACCACACTGCTAAGACATGGTAGTGTGACCAGCCTAGCAGTGTCTGGTGCACCACACTGCTGAGACAAGGTAGTGTGACCAGCCTAGCAGTGTCTGGTGTACCACACTGCTGAGACATGGTAGTGTGACCAGCCTAACAGTGTCTGGTGCACCACACTGCTGAGACATGGTAGTGTGACCAGCCTAACTGTCTGATGCACCACACTGCTGAGACATGGTAGTGTGACCAGCCTAGCAGTGTCTGGTGTACCACACTGCTGAGACATGGTAGTGTGACCAGCCTAACAGTGTCTGGTGCACCACACTGCTGAGACATGGTAGTGTGACCAGCCTAGCAGTGTCTGGTGCACCACACTGCTGAGACAAGGTAGTGTGACCAGCCTAGCAGTGTCTGGTGCACCACACTGCTGAGACATGGCAGTGTGACCAGCCTAACAGTGTCTGGTGCACCACACTGCTGAGACATGGCAGTGTGACCAGCCTAACAGTGTCTGGTGCACCACACTGCTGAGACATGGCAGTGTGACCAGCCTAGCAGTGTCTGGTGCACCACACTGCTGAGACATGGCAGTGTGACCAGCCTAGCAGTGTCTGGTGCACCACACTGCTGAGACACGGCAGTGTGACCAGCCTAACAGTGTCTGGTGCACCACACTGCTGAGACATGGCAGTGTGACCAGCCTAACAGTGTCTGGTGCACCACACTGCTGAGACATGGCAGTGTGACCAGCCTAACAGTGTCTGGTGCACCACACTGCTGAGACAAGGTAGTGTGACCAGCCTAACAGTGTCTGGTGCACCACACTGCTGAGACATGGTAGTGTGACCAGCCTAGCAGTGTCTGGTGCACCACACTGCTGAGACATGGCAGTGTGACCAGCCTAGCAGTGTCTGGTGCACCACACTGCTGAGACATGGCAGTGTGACCAGCCTAGCAGTGTCTGGTGCACCACACTGCTGAGACATGGCAGTGTGACCAGCCTAGCAGTGTCTGGTGCACCACACTGTACAGGTGAAGACAACTTGTTGATAGTATAGCCAGTAGGGGACACAAATATTATCATAGTACATGTTATGAAGTGTGTAGAATAATCATGATGACAGTTCTTAGGTTGTAGTGAGGAACTCCCCCCCCCCCAAAAAAAAAAAAAAAAGCCCGAGGAATAAAAGGTAATAAAGCCGACATGGTTATGACATGACTATAGGAGAATGGATAGTTTATTAAGACAAAGCTTATCTTTGGCACCAAGTTTTCACACGTTTTATGCTCTGGCAGGAATGTTGACCTTTTCTGTCTCTCTCATAAGCACATAAGGTAGCTGATAACTCTTACAAATTTTACTTTCGAACTCAGAGACAGTTTGGCTGTATCACTGCCACATGGCTCACAAGGACTGTGACAGTGACTCAACGAATGAACGGTGATTCAAACCGTGGTCCTGACTAGCCTTCTGCTAATCAGGACCTATGTTTGAATCCTCGTCTATTCTTCCGTTTAATCATTGATAGTCGTTCATTACGACATATCTTGAGTTCATGGACTATGTCTTTAAATTGATGTGAAAATAGATATACTATGAAGGCTTCTGGGGCTTTGGGAAGGGACGGTTGGGTCACAGGTGGTGGTCACTGACACAAGCATAACCCAGCAGTGCTGTCTGTGAAACTTTCCTATTGTAAACCTCGTAGCCCAGTGTTACGGCACTGGACCTGCTACCAGTCAGGACCACGCTTCGAATCCTCTTTCATTTTTCAGTTTATTTGTACTCGCTGAATGTTATCGCAGCTTAGTATATCTTTATCTGATTTAAAATCAAGAACATAGTATTTTTAAGTTTACACCGAATGGTAAGAAATTAACTTTAGGAATACTGTGAGGAAATTAACCTTTTAAAATGAAGATATAATGTGAGGGTGAAGGCCAGGGACAACTGTCAGGGACAACACCACAAAGGTCTAACACACGCATTTATACTCACTGTAACACAATATTAGGGTGATATAATAGTTTTAGAAAACCGACGAGTTGAAGAATGAGACTCTTGTGCAACATTTAGGAATCTTTATTGAGGAAACGTTTCGCCAGTCAGTGGCTTTTTGAATCCATTATAGAGAAAACGGTGAAAGTTGAGGAGGAGAATGAGGTAATCAGTCCCTCAGCGTGGAGTCGATGTTTTCAGTCCATTCATCTCAGGATTGATGGACTGAACACATGCACCTCTGATCTCTGTTGTTAAAACACTTCTAACTACAGATTTCAGATGTATTGAGGAAGTTGTCAGAAGCTGAGCTCTGCAAGGTGTGCCACACATTGTGGCACTTAGGGTAAAGTTAGATTTTCTCCAGCTTTTCGTGAGTGATTCGTTTTAGCCAGGAGCATATAATTCCCAGGTAGTGGTGTGTTACACAGAGCAGGAGCACTACTCGAAATATTCATCCTACTTGGTATTACAACCCGGGATTCCAAATAGCCTGTTATCCCGGGTGTAATGGGAGCAAAATAAACAGCAGAAAAAGTTTAGACTTATATTATCCTTCACCAATTTAGAACAGCAATATGTACACTATGTACAGTGATAAGTATAGTGCACTCCACGGTAAGCAAGGCAGAATAGAAGCCACAAGATAGCAGACCGTGCTTCAACCAGCTCTAGAATGGGAATGACAAGGGCAGACAGGAGAGCGGTACCCACATAACCTCTGCGATTGCCAAAACCATCTTGTTGGCTAGAACCTGGTCACTAGTTGAACGACGGGGCCCCATCATCAACTCTTAGCAACCTGGTTCGCTGGTTGGGGGAGATAGCCTGTAAATGAGGGTGTGTCCATGCGCCGAATAAAGGTTACGTACTCTTTGCATGCCACACCCCTACCCCGAGAAGGCTCAGGATTAGGCTGCCACCTCCCAGTGGTAACCGTGCCGCCATGGCACAAAATAATGGGACCGCCTTCCTCTCCACCATCCAACTCTTAGATAGAGCTCAGCTTTTCTCGTGACCAAAAGCCAAACCCTAAACTTAGAGTGAGACAGCAGTCAGACAAGCTAGCATAGGTCCAAGATACAGGCGGACGGTAGCCCACATCCCCTCACTAAAAAAAAACCCCACACCAGGGGATAAAAAAAAAGAGCGTGAAAAGGGGTTACCACAAATAACATCCTAACCTAAATAAATAAAAATATTAGACTAGATAAAGAGTCTGCCAACATATTTTCTTTGCCGGCAATATATTTAATGGAAATATTATAGGGCTGCAGCCTTAGCGTCCAGCGCATGAGCCTTGTGTTGTGGTTCTTCATGGCTTGGAGATATACTAGAGGATTGTGATCACTGTAGACTGACCACCTGCGATGTCTGGCCCACAAACATCGAAATGCTCCAAAGCCAGTACCAGCGCGAGGGCTTCTTTTTCAATGGTAGAGTAAGCCCTCTGATGTGGCTGGAACTTGGCTGAAAAGTATGCTACAGGCTGCAACTCATTCTCGTTTTGTAATAGTACTGCCCCAACCCCAGACTCAGAAGCATCAACCTGTAATGAAAAAGGTTTGGAGAAGTCTAGAGACAAGAGAATGGGTGCAGTACACAATAATCTTTTTGCTTTATTAAAAGCAGTGTTACAGTAGGTAAGAGGGGCTACAATATCTGAGAAATTCTTACAGAATCTTCTGTAAAATCCTATCATGCCTAGGAAACGTTGAAGAGATTTCCTATCATGAGGAACTGGATAATCTTTAATAGAAAGAACTTTAGCAAGTTTAGCTGCAACTTTACCACTACCTACTTCATGGCCTAGAAAAGTGATAGTGGCCTGGCCAAAGGAAGATTTAGATAAATTAACTGTTAAATGGGAACTCTTAAAGGTCTCAAAAAGAGCCTTAAGTCTAAGTAGGTGTTGATCCCAAGTATCAGACACCACAACAATATCATCTAGGTACGCTGCCGTGCCTTCAAGTCCTTTAATAGCCTGATGGATAAGTTTCTGGAATGAAGAGGGGGAATTTTTCATTCTGAAGGGGGTAACTATTGATAATGACCTCCTGGAATTACGAAGGCAGAGATTTCCTTCGCCTTATCCGTCAAAGGTACCTGATAGTAGCCTTTAAGGAGATCTAACTTGGACACAAAAGTAGCCTTACCCACAAAGTCAATTACGTCATCCTGACTAGGAAGAGGGTAAGCATCTGTAATTGTGACCTCGTTCACCTTACGGTAGTCTGTACACATACGAAACCCTCCATCAGCCTTCTTCATAAGGATGCACGGTGAAGCCCATGGACTAGATGACTCATCCACTAAACCATGCTTTAACAAAAATTCTACTTCCTGCTGAAGTAGCCTTTGCTTTTCAGGATTAGCTCTGTAGGGGGAGAGTTTAATTGGTTTAGAGTTTCCCACATCTACATCATGATAACCTAACGTACATTTTTTCGGCACATCCGAAAAAATATTAGGATATGACTGTAGAAGCTCCGTTAAATTTGTTGCTTGGGTTTCAGATAATCCCTCCATTAAATTGCTAGGATCCTTGAGGAGGACAGAATTTTAAAGTTTAATATTAATTTCAGAGAGAGTGCAAAGAATCAGAGTCGTCCTCAGAGGTAGAGGACAGTCATTACTGGGACTTTATCTGGTGTATGAAAAGCCTTTAATTGATTAATGTGGTAAGTTTTAGTTTTTGAGGTCTTATCAATGGGAGCTACCACATAATTTACATCAGATAATCTACTTACAATCTGCATAGGTCCCGTAAATCTAGCTTTCAAGGTGTGGCCAGGTATAGGTTCCTGCACCAACACCTTGTCTCCTGGATGGAAGGAGCGGAATTGAGCACTTCTGTCATACCTCTGTTTCATCTTACTTTGAGTTGTCTTTAGGTTAGCCTTGGCTAACTGACGTGCCACCTGCAACCTTGAAGACGGGTTGTAGAGTGTTGAGCTAACGTCTTCTCCCATCCATCCTTCTTTGAGCACCCGAAGAGGGCCTCGTACATTGTGCCCAAAGATCAGCTCAAACGGACTATACCCTGTAGACTCTTGCACCGTCTCTCGTACTGAGAACAGCAACAAAGGTAGTGATTCATCCCAGTCTGTAGGAAAGTGCATGCAAAAAGTTCTCATCATTGTTTTTAATGTCTGATGGAATCTTTCCAAGGCGCCTTGGGACTGAGGATTATAGGCAGTGGATAAGTTGTGGATTATCCCTAACCTAGTTAATACTTCCCTAAATGCTTTGGCAGTGAAGTTAGTACCTTGATCACTTTGAATAGTTTTAGGAATGCCAAAACAAGAAATGAATTTTGTTAAAGCTTTGAGAATAGCTTTAGTATTAATACTACGCATGGGAATTGCTTCAGGATATCTGGTTACTTTATCCATAATCTTAAATAAATATTGATTTCCCGACTTTGACCTAGGTAGTGGACCTACACAATCTATAATTAAATCTGCAAAAGGTTCTCCATCAGCAGGTATAGGTTGGAGAGGTGCAGGTTTAATGGAATGTCCAGGTTTCCCTACTTGCTGACATTCTCGGCAACACCTAATATGATTCTTCACATCTTTCTTTAATTTTGGCCAATAAAATTTTTGTGATTCTATAAAAGGTTTTTGTAATTCCTAAGTGACCTCCTAATGACATTATGAGCTATATTTAATATTTGAGGTCTAAACTTGGTTGGAACCACTAACCTGTCATACAATTGCCGGCCCTCTATCTCCTTACCAGTCTCAGTGCAGATCAAATAATCTTTTTTAACTTCATACTTGACCAGATGACCCAAAGAGGATTTACCCATGGCTGCCTCAAAAGCTAATTTTAAAGAAGGGTCCTTTCGTTGTTCCTCCCGGAAGGACAGTCCCTCGGGCATGGAAACAGACATCTGGCAATCCTGCAACCTGGGAATAGGAAGGCTTGATCGGGGTCTGTTCACTTGATTTACGAGGCTCCGGCCGGTGTGCCTCATAAAACAATGTGGCTATTCCGAGATCGGAGTCGTCCAAGGATAGGTCAACATTCTCTCCAGACAACCCTTGGGATGTTGCCCGAGTTATGGCCAACACCGGAGAAGAATTAATCATTATAGGTTCAGGACACGAGCTAACAGTAGTAGTTTTATTACCCAGTAATAACATGGCATCTTTCATGGGAAATTCTTTTGAGACACCTACAGTCAAGTACCCAGTGTAATATTTGCACTGTACATAAATTTTATGCAAAGGAACAGAATATATAGCTCCTTGAAATGCTTCCAATAAAACAGAGGAATTCAAGGAAGTGTTCTCTGAAAGGGGTAATATTCCTTCTCTTACAAGTGAGCAATATGCTCCAGTATCTCTAAAGGTCTTTACTTCAGTTGTTTCTGAGTTTTCCTGAAGGGAAATAAGACTCGTGCAATAATAAGGGGCCATACCTTTTTCTACGTCTCTAGGGGACATGTTACTAGGGATATTAGAGATTTTCCCAATGGGTTGGGGTTTATGGGGGCAGTTGGGACGGATGTGACCTACTTTGTTGCAGAGGAAGCAGACGACAGGCTTGCCCTTTACTCCCTACTGACGTTGCAAATGGTGTCGTTCTGGCTGGTGTCTCTCTGGATACTGTTGTCTAGATGCACCATGAGTAGTTTTCCTCTCCGCAGGTGGACCATATGTTGAGAAGCGTGGCTCACCAGGTGACTTGGTTGGCTGACGTAGACGTTCTCCCTCCGGCTGGCACTTCATTCTCCAAGGTTGACGATCCCTGCTCATGCCAGGCTGTTGAAAAGAGAGATGGGACCGCTCGGACAAGGAGCGGTTAGTTTCGAAGGTATCAGCCAACCTGGCTGCCTCTAATGCAGTTGTTAAGTCACGATCCTGCAGAAAGACTCGAACCTCTGGTCCCACAGACTCCAGCAGGTTATCAGTCAGAATAAGCTGTACCAGCTCCTCAAAGGTAGAGACACCACTTGCTTTATACCAGCTGGTAAAAGCTTTGGTTTGCTGTCTCACAAAGTCCACTAGGGATTGACCAAGCTGCCGCCTGCTTAATTTAAAATTCTCTGTATTTGGCTGGGATACATGTATATGCTCCCAACACTGGTCTTCACTACTTGATAATCAGAAAATTCAGCGTCATTTAATACTGACGTAAATTCCTGTGCCTTACCCAATAATGCTGTATGAACCAGCGATGCCCAATGCTGTTCCGGCCACCTCAAGGCTCGAGCCTGATTTTCGAAGCTTTCGAAAAATTGTTCTGGTTCGGCCTCATTGAAGCCGGGAACAAGCTGTACTGCTTTTTGTAAACTAAAATCATTTACAAAATGCGAAAACTGCCTCCTTTCTCTTTCCCTATCAAATTCTTCCCTTGCGAATGCTCTCTGTTCCCTAGTTTGCTCAAGATTGATTTTTGCCAGCTCAAGTGCCAACGACGCTGATTCACCCTGAGACAACCCAGCTGCACTATACTGACCATTTTGCTCCGTAGGTGTATCATCCTCGTGCGAGAACATAGGGGTTTTTGCCCTAGCTCCCGTAGAGGGAGGAGTCTGATGTGCCATCTCTTCTATAAGTTTATCAGCAATCAGTGAACGCAGTTGTGCAGCTGTGAGAGTGCGTTTGTATTTAATGCCAATGGAGCGAGCAATTTGCCAACAACGCTGTAGGGACAATTTAGGTAGGTTATGCAAAGTATATGCCGACACCAGACGTCTGACTCGTCTAGGTGGCATAAGTTATTCGCTATGCACAGTACGATTGCAGAATACCCCAACGTAACACGTTAATTTGCAGAACACGCTTAGCTATGCACAGTACGATTGCAGAATACGCATACAAGCAAAGCCGACTGCAAAATTCTCCACACCGAACAGGCTAGTAACAACTGACACGCAAAATTTTTAAAGCAATACCAGACAGCTATACTGTTGCTAGAAGATTGACCGTAGCGAAGCGAGCACACCGAACAAGCTAGTAGCGAGCTGTTGAAAGATTACACAATAGCAAGGCTGACCATAACAGTAACTGACACGCAAAATTTGTAAAGCGTAGGCAAAGCTAATGCAATGCCAGACAGCAAGCTGCACAATGTTCCTGCTACGAGCTTCACCCTAAGCTCAACCGTTTCTGTAAGTCCAGCTCCAGCTCTCGGACAGGCTACCCACATTACAACCCAGGATTCCAAATGGCCTGTTATCCCGGGTGTAATGGGAGCAAAATAAACACAGCAGAAAAAGTTTAGACTTATATTATCCTTCACCAATTTAGAACAGCAATATGTACACTATGTACAGTGATAAGTATAGTGCACTCCACGGTAAGCAAGGCAGAATAGAAGCCACAAGATAGCAGACTGTGCTTCAACCAGCTCTAGAATGGGAATGACAAGGGCAGACAGGAGAGCGGTACCCACATAACCTCTGCAATTGCCAAAAGCATCTTCTTATTGGCTAGAACCTGGTCACTAGTTGAACGACGGGGCCCCATCATCAACTCTTAGCAACCTGGTTCGCTGGTTGGGGGAGATAGCCTGTAAATGAGGGTGTGTACATATGCCGAATAAAGGTTACGTACTCTTTGCATGCCACACTTGGCTATGCGTGACGACCCACATGCCTCAGGATCTGTTTATTTGTTATAAGCTGCCTTTGCAACTTGCGGTGTATATTGATTCCGTGCTTTTGTTCCTGTACATCTTTGCACAACTACCAGCACAACTACTGTGAACTTGAAACAGTATATAGGATTGCCGAGGTAAGTTCTTCCACTGCTCAGTAAGGATTTTCTGATGGTATTGTTTGTCAAAAAAGGTCGAAGGTTGAGCTATAAGTTGTAGGTGGCATTTTTGACGTTCCTTTTGAAGACAGGTTGGAGACAGGTGGTGGCGGTGGTGGACGGCGTATGCTGAACTGTGTCATATTATTGATTATATACAATGCGACAAACTGATGAGAAATAAGACACATGTGCAACACTTGGGTATATATTGCCGATGATCCACTCCACCGAGTTTGTTCATTCCTCCAGTAAGAAAGAACCGATCCCTTTTGGTCTGGTGTGATTCGATTCCTGCTCCAGGAAGATCTTGTTCAGACTGTGAAGCCACCAGCACAGATCAGTAACTTTGTCATGAGTCAAGAATTACTGTATTGAACAGCCGAGTTGGGCACTCCAAGCAGAAGAGTATACCATTTAGTAATTCCACAGTCACTAGTGAATGTAGCTGTATCTTTTGTAGATACTTGTTCAGATCTCCCTCAGTCAAGGCATGTGTTAGCCATTGCAAAGGAATTCGATCATCGCAAAGACGATAGCCATTCTGCATATGCAAATCTTACCCTCGCAGTCATAACAACCAGTCTGGAGACACTACAAGCGAGTTGGTATCTGCAGTCATAACAACCAGTCTGGAGGCACTACAAGCAAGGTAGTATCTGCAGTCATAACCAGTCTGGAGACACTACAAGCAAGGTAGTATCTGCAGTCATAACAACCAGTCTGGAGACACTACAAGCAAGGTAGTATCTGCAGTCATAACAACCAGTCTGGAGACACTACAAGCAAGGTAGTATCTGCAGCCATAACAACCAGTCTGGAGACACTACAAGCAAGGTAGTATCTGCAGCCATAACAACCAGTCTGGAAACACTACAAGCAAGGTAGTATCTGCAGCCATAACAACCAGTCTGGAAACACTACAAGCAAGGTAGTATCTGCAGTCATAACAACCAGTCTGGAAACACTACAAGCAAGGTAGTATCTGCAGTCATAACAACCAGTCTGGAAACACTACAAGCAAGGTAGTATCTGCAGCCATAACAACCAGTCTGGAAACACTACAAGCAAGGTAGTATCTGCAGCCATAACAACCAGTCTGGAAACACTACAAGCAAGGTAGTATCTGCAGCCATAACAACTAGTCTGGAAACACTACAAGCAAGGTAGTATCTGCAGTCATAACAACCAGTCTGGAAACATTACAACCAAGGTAGTACCTGGTCATAACAACCAGTCTGGAAACACTACAAGCAAGGTAGTATCTGCAGTCATAACAACCAGTCTGGAGACACTACAAGCAGGGTAGTATCTGCAGTCATAACAACCAGTCTGGAGACACTACAAGCAGGGTAGTATTTGCAGTCATAACAACCAGTCTGGAGACACTACAAGCAGGGTAGTATTTGCAGTCATAACCAGTCTGGAGACACTACAAGCAAGGTAGTATCTGCAGTCATAACAACCAGTCTGGAGACACTACAAGCAAGGTAGTATCTGCAGCCATAACAACCAGTCTGGAAACACTACAAGCAAGGTAGTATCTGCAGTCATAACAACCAGTCTAGAAACACTACAAGCAAGGTAGTATCTGCAGCCATAACAACCAGTCTGGAAACACTACAAGCAAGGTAGTATCTGCAGCCATAACAACCAGTCTGGAAACACTACAAGCAAGGTAGTATCTGCAGTCATAACAACCAGTCTAGAAACACTACAAGCAAGGTAGTATCTGCAGCCATAACCAGTCTGGAAACACTACAAGCAAGGTAGTATCTGCAGCCATAACAACCAGTCTGGAAACACTACAAGCAAGGTAGTATCTGCAGTCATAACAACCAGTCTAGAAACACTACAAGCAAGGTAGTATCTGCAGCCATAACAACCAGTCTGGAAACACTACAAGCAAGGTAGTATCTGCAGCCATAACAACCAGTCTGGAAACATTACAACCAAGGTAGTATCTGAAGTCATAACAACCAGTCTGGAAACACTACAAGCAAGGTAGTATCTGCAGCCATAACAACCAGTCTGGAAACACTACAAGCAAGGTAGTATCTGTAGCCATAACAACCAGTCTGGAAACACTACAAGCAAGGTAGTATCTGCAGTCATAACAACCAGTCTAGAAACACTACAAGCAAGGTAGTATCTGCAGCCATAACAACCAGTCTGGAAACACTACAAGCAAGGTAGTATCTGCAGCCATAACAACCAGTCTGGAAACACTACAAGCAAGGTAGTATCTGCAGTCATAACAACCAGTCTGGAAACACTACAAGCAAGGTAGTATCTGCAGTCATAACAACCAGTCTGGAAACACTACAAGCAAGGTAGTATCTGCAGTCATAACAACCAGTCTGGAAACACTACAAGCAAGGTAGTATCTGCAGTCATAACAACCAGTCTGGAAACACTACAAGCAAGGTAGTATCTGCAGTCATAACAACCAGTCTGGAAACACTACAAGCAAGGTAGTATCTGCAGTCATAACAACCAGTCTGGAAACACTACAAGCAAGGTAGTATCTGCAGTCATAACCAGTCTGGAAACACTACAAGCAAGGTAGTATCTGCAGCCATAACAACCAGTCTGGAAACACTACAAGCAAGGTAGTATCTGCAGTCATAACAACCAGTCTGGAAACACTACAAGCAAGGTAGTATCTGCAGTCATAACAACCAGTCTAGAAACACTACAAGCAAGGTAGTATCTGCAGCCATAACAACCAGTCTGGAAACATTACAACCAAGGTAGTATCTGCAGTCATAACAACCAGTCTAGAAACACTACAAGCAAGGTAGTATCTGCAGTCATAACAACCAGTCTGGAGACACATTACCAGCTGTATGACAGTCATAACAACCAGTCTGGAGACACATTACCAGCTGTATGACAGTCATAACAACCAGTCTGGAGACACATTACCAGCTGTATGACAGTCATAACTGCCTGAAATTAATGAAGTGTGGATAAATAAAACAGTAAATAAAGATATATATTAAATATATTCAAGCATTAAAATGTTATATACAGTATGATTAATATATGATATTATTTTCTATTATAATTTTAAATATAATTATAAATTAAAGAAATAATTAAAGGGAATATAAGTAAATGTATCGTTAAAATACATGTAAAACATGATCAGTAAAAACTTGTATTTCTGAAATGCTGACTATTGACACCACCAGAGTCAGTGACACCAGAGTCAGTAACACCACCAGAGTCAGTGACACCTCCAGAGTCAGTGACACCACCAGAGTCAGTGACACCACCAGAGTCAGTGATACCACCAGAGTCAGTGACACCACCAGAGTCAGTGACACCTCCAGAGTCAGTGATACCACCAGAGTCAGTGACACCTCCAGAGTCAGTGATACCACCAGAGTCAGTGACACCACCAGAGTCAGTGACACCTCCAGAGTCAGTGACACCACCAGAGTCAGTGACACCACCAGAGTCAGTGACACCACCAGAGTCAGTGACACCTCCAGAGTCAGTGACACCTCCAGAGTCAGTGACACCACCAGAGTCAGTGACACCACCAGAGTCAGTGATACCACCAGAGTCAGTGACACCTCCAGAGTCAGTGACACCTCCAGAGTCAGTGATACCACCAGAGTCAGTGACACCTCCAGAGTCAGTGACACCACCAGAGTCAGTGATACCACCAGAGTCAGTGACACCTCCAGAGTCAGTGACACCACGAGAGTCAGTGACACCTCCAGAGTCAGTGACACCACCAGAGTCAGTGACACCTCCAGAGTCAGTGACACCACCAGAGTCAGTGACACCTCCAGAGTCAGTGACACCACCAGAGTCAGTGACACCTCCAGAGTCAGTGACACCTCCAGAGTCAGTGACACCTCCAGAGTCAGTGACACCTCCAGAGTCAGTGACACCACCAGAGTCAGTGACACCTCCAGAGTCAGTGACACCACCAGAGTCAGTGACACCACCAGAGTCAGTGACACCTCCAGAGTCAGTGACACCACCAGAGTCAGTGACACCTCCAGAGTCAGTGATACCACCAGAGTCAGTGATACCACCAGAGTCAGTGACACCACCAGAGTCAGTGACACCACCAGAGTCAGTGACACCACCAGAGTCAGTGACACCACCAGAGTCAGTGACACCACCAGAGTCAGTGACACCTCCCGAGTCAGTGACACCACCAGAGTCAGTGACACCTCCAGAGTCAGTGACACCACCAGAGTCAGTGACACCACCAGAGTCAGTGACACCACCAGAGTCAGTGACACCACCAGAGTCAGTGACACCACCAGAGTCAGTGACACCACCAGAGTCAGTGACACCTCCAGAGTCAGTGACACCACCAGAGTCAGTGACATCTCCAGAGTCAGTGATACCACCAGAGTCAGTGATACCACCAGAGTCAGTGACACCACCAGAGTCAGTGATACCACCAGAGTCAGTGATATCACCAGAGTCAGTGACACCACCAGAGTCAGTGACACCACCAGAGTCAGTGACACCTCCAGAGTCAGTGACACCACCAGAGTCAGTGACACCTCCAGAGTCAGTGATACCACCAGAGTCAGTGATACCACCAGAGTCAGTGATACCACCAGAGTCAGTGATACCACCAGAGTCAGTGACACCACCAGAGTCAGTGACACCTCCAGAGTCAGTGACACCACCAGAGTCAGTGACACCTCCAGAGTCAGTGATACCACCAGAGTAAGTGATACCACCAGAGTCAGTGATACCACCAGAGTCAGTGACACCACCAGAGTCAGTGACACCACCAGAGTCAGTGACACCTCCAGAGTCAGTGATACCACCAGAGTCAGTGACACCTCCAGAGTCAGTGATACCACCAGAGTCAGTGACACCTCCAGAGTCAGTGACACCACCAGAGTCAGTGATACCACCAGAGTCAGTGATACCACCAGAGTCAGTGACACCACCAGAGTCAGTGATACCACCAGAGTCAGTGACACCTCCAGAGTCAGTGATACCACCAGAGTCAGTGATACCACCAGAGTCAGTGACACCTCCAGAGTCAGTGATACCACCAGAGTCAGTGATACCACCAGAGTCAGTGATACCACCAGAGTCAGTGACACCACCAGAGTCAGTGACACCACCAGAGTCAGTGATACCACCAGAGTCAGTGATACCACCAGTATCATGTGGGAGTTCGACACGTGGATTAGGTAAGAAATACTCACGTAGGCTGGTATTGCGTATAATTACAGATAAGGTGGGTTGCGCCCTTACAGCCGTGGCCTGCCTCCTTGCTCACACTCCTAACACTGACTGACTGGCTGGCCGCCCACGTACCCATAGAGGGTCTTTGAATAATGCCAGGTCAGCGCAATATGAGTTCAGATATTGACTCAGGCAGAGACGGTTGGTCGTTGAGTCAACGGTACACTGGTTACTGGTAACTGGTTACTACTACTGAGACCAGAGTCAGTGACACCACCAGAGTCAGTGATACCACCAGAGTCAGTGACACCACCAGAGTCAGTGACACCACCAGAGTCAGTGATACCACCAGAGTCAGTGATATCACCAGAGTCAGTGATACCACCAGAGTCAGTGACACCACCAGAGTCAGTGACACCACCAGAGTCAGTGACACCACCAGAGTCAGTGACACCACCAGAGTCAGTGATACCACCAGAGTCAGTGACACCACCAGAGTCAGTGATACCACCAGAGTCAGTGACACCACCAGAGTCAGTGACACCACCAGAGTCAGTGACACCACCAGAGTCAGTGATACCACCAGAGTCAGTGACACCACCATAGTCAGTGACACCACCAGAGTCAGTGATATCATGTGGGGTTCGAACACGTGGATAGGGTAAAGTAATACTCACGTAGGCTGGTAGTACGTATATTACGGATAATGTGGGTAGCGCCAAACAGCCGGCCTGCCTCCTTGCTCACTCTCGTATAACTGACTGGCCGCCCATAGTACTCATATGTGAGGGGGTCTTTGAATACTGCTGTGGTCAGCACAATATGAATACAGACAGTGACTCAGGCAGAGACGGTTGGTAGTGAGTCATCTACTGGTACACTGGTTACTGGTAACTGGTTACTACTACTGAGAGTGACACCACCAGAGTCAGTGACACCAACAGAGTCAGTGACACCACCAGAGGCAGAGTGACACCACCAGAGGCAGAGTGACACCACTAGAGCCAGAGTGACACCACCAGAGTCAGTGACACCACCAGAGTCAGTGACACCACCTGAGCCAGTGACACCACCAGAGGCAGAGTGACACCACCAGAGCCAGAGTGACACCACCAGAGGCAGAGTGACACCACCAGAGGCAGAGTGACACCACCTGAGCCAGTGGCACCACCAGAGCCAAAGTGATACCATCAGAGCTAGAGTGACACCACCAGAACCAGAGTGACACCATCTAAGCCAGTGACACCACCAGAGCCAGTGACACCATCAGAGCCAGAGTGAAACCATCAGAGCCAGTGATACCACAAGAGCCAGAGTGACACCACCAGATTCCGAGTGACACCACCAGAGCCAGAGTGACACCACCAGAGCCAGAGTGACACCACCAGAGGCAGAGTGACACCACCAGAGCCAGAGTGACACCACCTGAGCCAGTGACACCACCAGAGCCTAAGTGACACCATCAGAGCCAGAGTGACACCACCAGAGCCAGAATGACACCACCAGAGTCAGAGTGACACCACCAGAGCAAGTGACACCACCACCAGAGCCAGAGTGACAAAACCAGAGCTAGTGATACCTCCAGAGCCAGAGTGACACCACCAGAGCCAGAGTGACACTACTAAAGTCAGAGTGACATCAACAGAGCAAGTGACACCACCAGAGCCAGAGTGACACCACCAGAGCAGGTGACACCACCAGAAGCAGAGTGACACCACAAGTGCCAGAGTGACACCACCAGAGCCAGAGTGACACCTAGAGAGCCAGTGATACCACCAGAACCAGAGTGACACCACCAGAGCCAGAGTGACACCACCAGAGCCAGAGTGACACCACCAGAACCAGAGTGACACCACCAGAACCAGAGTGACACCACCAGAGTCAGAGTGACACCACCAGAACCAGTGATACCATCAGAGCGAGTGATACCACCAGAGCCAGAGTGACACCACCAGAGCCAGTGACACCACCAGAGCCAGTGACACTACCAGAGCCAGAGTGACACCGCCAGAGCCAGTGACACCACCAGAGCCAGTGACACCACCAGAGCCAGTGACACTACCAGAGCCAGAGTGACACCACCAGAGCCAGAGTGACACCACCAGAGCCAAAGTGATACCACCAGAGTCAGAGTGATACCACCAGAGTCAGAGTGACACCACCAGAGTCAGAGTGACACCGCCAGAGCAAGTGACACCACCAGAGCAAGTGACACCACCACCAGAGCCAGAGTGACATCAGCAGAGCCAGTGACACTACCAGAGCCAGAGTGACACCGCCAGAGTCAGAGTGACACCACCAGAGCCAGAGTGACACCACCAGAGCCAGAGTGATGCTACCAGAGTCAGAGTGACACCATCTGAGCCAGTGACACCACCAGAGTCAGTGACACCACCAGAACCAGTGACACCACCAGAGTCAGAGTGATACCACCAGAGCCAGAGTGACACCACCAGAGCCAGAGTGACACCTAGAGAGCCAGTGATACCACCAGAGCCAGAGTGACACCACCAGAGCCAGAGTGACACCACCAGAGCCAGAGTGACACCACCAGAGCCAGAGTGACACCACCAGAACCAGAGTGACACCACCAGAGTCAGAGTGACACAACCAGAACCAGTGATACCATCAGAGCGAGTGATACCACCAGAGCCAGAGTGACACCAGCAGAGCCAGTGACACCACCAGAGCCAGTGACACTACCAGAGCCAGAGTGACACCACCAGAGCCAGTGACACCACCAGAGTCAGTGACACCACCAGAGCCAGTGACACTACCAGAGCCAGAGTGACACCACCAGAGCCAGAGTGACATCACCAGAGCCAAAGTGATACGACCAGAGTCAGAGTGATACCACCAGAGTCAGAGTGACACCACCAGAGTCAGAGTGACACCGCCAGAGCAAGTGACACCACCAGAGCAAGTGACACCACCACCAGAGCCAGAGTGACATCAGCAGAGCCAGTGACACTACCAGAGCCATAGTGACACCGCCAGAGTCAGAGTGACACCACCAGATCCAGAGTGACACCACCGGAGCCAGAGTGACACCACCAGAGCCAAAGTGATGCCACCAGAGTCAGAGTGACACCATATGAGCCAGTGACACCACCAGAGTCAGTGACACCACCGGAACCAGTGACACCACCAGAGTCAGAGTGATATAACCAGAGCCAGAGTGACACCATCAGAGCCAGAGTGACACCACCAGAGCAAGTGACACCACCAGAGCCAGAGTGACACCACCAGAGCAAGTGACACCACCAGAACTAGAGTGATACCACCAGAGCCAGAGTGACACCACCAGAATCAGTGACACCACCAGAGCCAAAGTGACACCACCAGAGCCAGAGTGACACCACCAGAACCAGAGTGACACTACCAGAACCAGAGTGACACCACCAGAGTCAGAGTGACACTAACAGCGCAAGTGAAACCACCAGAGCCAGAGTGACGCCACCAGAGCCAGTGACACCACCAGAGCCAGAGTGACACCACCAGAACCAGAGTGACACCAGGCCAATGACACCATAAAAGCCAGTGACACCACCAGAGCCAGTGATACCACCAGAGCCAGTGACACCACCAGAGCCAGTGATACCACCAGAGCCAGAGTGACACCATCAGAGCCAGGGTGATACCACCAGAGCCAGTGACACCAAGAGAGCCAGTGATACCACTAGAGCCATAGTGACACCACCAGAGCCAGAGTGACACCACCAGAATCAGTGATACCACCAGAGCCAGAGTGACACCACCAAAGCCAGAGTGACACCACCAGAACCAGAGTGACATCACCAGAACCAGAGTGACACCACCAGAGTCAGAGTGGCACTACCAGCGCAGTTGACACCACCAGAGCCAGAGTGATACCACCAGATCCAGTGACACCACCAGAGCCAATGATACCACCAGAGCCAGTGACACCACCAGAGCTAGACAGCAACATAACCAGTGACACCACCAGAGCCAGTGACACCACCTGAGCCAGTGATACCACCAGAGCCAGTGACACCTCCAGAGCTAGTGATACCACCAGAGCCAGTGACACCACCAGAGCTATACAGCACCATAGCCAGTGACACACCGGAGCCTGAGACACCACCATAGCCAGTGACACCACCAGAGCCAGAGTGACATCACCAAAGCTAGAGTGACACCACCAGAGCCAGTGACACCACCATAGCTAGTGACACCACCAGAGTCAGAGTAACACCACCAGAGCCAGTAACACAAGAGAAAGGGACAGCACCAGAGCCAGTAACACAAGAGAAAGTGACACCACCAGAGCCAGTAACACAAGAGAAAGGGACAGCACCAGAGCCAGTAACACAAGAGATAGGGACAGCACCCTAGCCAGTAACACAAGAGAAAGGGACAGCACCAGAGCCAGTAACACAAGAGAAAGGGACAGCACCAGAGCCAGTAACACAAGAGAAAGTGACACCACCAGAGCCAGTAACACAAGAGAAAGGGACAGCACCAGGGCCAGTAACACAAGAGAAAGTGACACCACCAGAGCCAGTAACACAAGAGAAAGGGACAGCACCAGGGCCAGTAACACAAGAGAAAGTGACACCACCAGAGGCAGTAACACAAGAGAAAGTGACACCACCAGAGCCAGTAACACAAGAGCCAGTGACACCACCAGAGCTAGAGTCATACTGCCCAGGACTAGATACTTTCATCAATCACATCACAATATTAAATAAATCAGATTGGTTAGATCTTAGGAATGTTGTATAAGAGACACTTTAACATTGTTAAGGATTTTTGACTTGTTGCTGGACTTACTCTGGAGGAATTGTTTTGCTAAACACAGTCAGCATGTGTTCGTCTCTCTGATAACTCATTGAATATCACTCTTAATATCTAAATTATTTTATGTTTAATAATAGTAATTAAATTTCTGGTGGACTTAGATTGGATAAAACTTTTTAGTAAAGTTAGGTTACACTTTCTAAATTATTTTTGGTTCATTATCAAGATGATGGTAATGATCAGTCAGGAATATGTAGAGACGAAGGGCACTCAGGTAGAAGAGAGGCACTCAAGTAGAAGAGAGGCACTCAGGTAGAGAGGCACTCAAGTAGAAGAGAGGCACTCAGGTAGAAGAGAGGCACTCAAGTAGAAGAGAGGCACTCAGGTAGAAGAGAGGCACTCAAGTAGAAGAGAGGCACTCAGGTAGAAGAGAGGCACTCAAGTAGAAGAGAGGCACTCAGGTAGAAGAGAGGCACTCAAGTAGAAGAGAGGCACTCAGGTAGAAGAGAGGCACTCAAGTAGAAGAGAGGCACTCAGGTAGAAGAGAGGCGCTCAAGTAGAAGAGAGGCACTCAAGCAGAAGAAAGGCACTCAAGTAGAAGAAAGGCACTCAGGTAGAAAAGAGGCACTCAAGTGGAAGAGAGGCACTCAAGCAGAAGAAAGGCACTCAAGTAGAAGAAAGGCACTCAGGTAGAAAAGAGGCACTCAAGTAGAAGAGAGGCACTAAGGAAGAAAAGGAGCAGTCAAGTAGAAAAGAGGCACTCTAGAAGAGAGGCACTCAAGTAGAAGAGAGGCACTCAAGTACAAGAAAGGCACTCAGGTAGAAAAGAGGAACTCAAGTAGAAGAGTGGCATTCAAGTAGAAAAGAGGCACTCTGGCTCAAGTAGAAGAGAGGCACTAAGGTAGAAAAGGAGCAGTCAAGTAGAAGAGAGACACTCAAGTAGAAGAGAGGCACTCAAGTAGAAGAGAGGCACTCAAGTAGAAGAGAGGCACTCAAGTAGAAGAAAGGCACTCAGGTAGAAGAGGCATTCAAGTAGAAGAGAGGCACTCAAGTAGAAAAGGAGCAGTCAAGTAGAAGAGAGGCACTCAAGTAGAAGAGAGGCACTCAAATAGAAGAGAGGCACTCAAGTAGAAGAGAGGCACTCAAGTAGAAGAGAGGCACTCAAGTAGAAAAGGAGCAGTCAAGTAGAAAAGAGGCACTCAAGTAGAAGAGAGGCACTAAGGTAGAAAAGGAACAGTCAAGTAGAAGAGAGGCACTCAAGTAGAAGAGATGCACTCAAGTAGAAGAAAGGCACTCAGGTAGAAAAGAGGCACTCAGGTAGAAGAGAGGCACTCAAGTAAAAGAGAGGCACTCTAGAAAAGGAGCAGTCAAGTAGAAGAGAGACACTGAAGTAGAAGAGAGGCACTCAAGTAGAAGAGAGGCACTCAAGTAGAAAAGAGGCACTCAGGTACAAAAAGGGGCACTCAAGTAAAAGAGAGGCACTCAAGTAGAAGAGTGGCATTCAAGTGGAAAAGGGCACTCAAGTAGAAGAGAGGCACTCAGGTAGAAAAGGGGCACTCAAGTAGAAAAGGGGCACTCAGGTAAAAAAGGGGCACTCAAATAGAAGAAAGGCACTCAGGTAGAAAAGAGACACTCAAGTAGAAGAGAGGAACTCAAGTAGAAAAGGGGTACTCAAGAACATTCATCTACCGTTTCTTGCGAGGAAAACGTGAGAGGTGTACTCACCTAGTTGTACTCACCTAGTTGAGGTTGCAGGGGTCGAGTCCTAGCTCCCGGCCCCGCCTCTTCACTGGTCGCTACTGGTGTGTTGTATGGTGTGTGTGAGAGCTCTTAATGTATGTGTTATTCAAGTCTCATAGGTATACCTGGAGGTGAGAAAATGTATAATATATAATAACTTCAGAGATCATTACCCACAATGGTTCATTGAACAAACTCATTTTGTTGCCAGAAGATTTTTTTTAAAGGTGATTTAGACTTTCATTTCTAAAAACTAAACAGTAATAAACAAGCACGATACCACTAATAGATCAGTAACATATTTTCTCCCCTGCAAGTAGTTTCTAGTAACAAGTAAATACAGTGTCTGTGAAAAACAGGAAAGAATTGCAAGCAGTTCCTAGCAATAAGTATACGTAAAAAAAGTAAAGAACTGCCTGTTTTATCATCCACTTTGTGTGAGGACAGTGATGTTAATCCAGGCAGTGAGTACACGCTAGGTTGCTCTAATAACGTAGTTTTTCATAATTGTAAACTAGTGTTTAGTCAAACCATAAGGTCAGTTTATTTTTCAGTGTGGTAATTTATACGTCTGGACCACCTCACAGTCATGAAGTATAGTAATTCACGCATCTGGGCCACCTCTCGGCCATAAACTATGGTAATTCATATATTTGGTCCACCTCACGGTCATGAACTATGGTAATTCACACATCTGGTCCACCTGAGGGCCATGAACAACTGTAACTCGCGCCGGGGTCACTGGTAATCCCCATAGTGACAAAGAATATAAACCAGCCGAGGGCTTGCTTGTGCTCACACGCATTTTCAGCAGTTGACAAGCAAGAGAGCAGATGCTTTAATAGCAGGCTTCAAAGATATGGTGATTTAATAGCAGGCTTCAAAGATATGGTGATTTAATAGCAGGCTTCAAAGATATGGTGATTTAATAGCAGGCTTCAAAGATATGGTGATTTAATAGCAGGCTTCAAAGATATGGTGATTTAACAGCAGGCTTCAAAGATATGGTGATTTAACAGCAGGCTTCAAAGATATAGTGACTTAATAGCAGGTTTCAAAGATATGGTGATTTAATAGCAGGCTTCAAAGATATGGTGATTTAATAGCAGGCTTCAAAGATATGGTGATTTAATAGCAGGCTTCAAAGATATGGTGATTTAATAGCAGGCTTCAAAGATATGGTGATTTAATAGCAGGCTTCAAAGATATTGTGCTTTAATAGCAGGCTTCAAAGATATTGTGATTTAATAGCAGGCTTCAAAGATATTGTGATTTAATAGCAGGCTTCAAAGATATGGTGCTTTAATAGCAGGCTTCAAAGATATGGTGATTTAATAGCAGGCTTCAAAGATATGGTGATTTAATAGCAGGCTTCAATGATATGGTGCTTTAATAGCAGGCTTCAAAGATATGGTGATTTAATAGCAGGCTTCAAAGATATTGTGCTTTAATAGCAGGCTTCAAAGATATTGTGATTTAATAGCAGGCTTCAAAGATATTGTGATTTAATAGCAGGCTTCAAAGATATGGTGATTTAATAGCAGGCTTCAAAGATATGGTGTTTTAATAGCAGGCTTCAAAGATATGGTGATTTAATAGCAGGCTTCAAAGATATGGTGATTTAATAGCAGGCTTCAAAGATATGGTGATTTAATAGCAGGCTTCAAAAATATGGTGCTTTAATGGCAGGCTTCAAAGATATGGTGATTTAATAGCAGGCTTCAAAGATATGGTGATTTAATAGCAGGCTTCAAAGATATGGTGCTTTAATAGCAGGCTTCAAAGATATGGTTCTTTAATAGCAGGCTTCAAAGATATGGTGATTTAATAGCAGGCTTCAAATATATGGTGCTTTAATAGCAGGCTTCAAAGATATGGTTCTTTAATAGCAGGCTTCAAAGATATGGTGATTTAATAGCAGGCTTGAAAGATATGGTGATTTAATAGCAGGCTTGAAAGATATGGTGCTTTAATAGCAGGCTTCAAATATATGGTGCTTTAATAGCAGGCTTCAAAGATATTGTGATTTAATAGCAGGCTTCAAAGATATGGTGATTTAATCAAAGATATGGTGCTTTAATAGCAGGCTTCAAAGATATGGTGATTTAATAGCAGGCTTCAAAGATATGGTGATTTAATCAAAGATATGGTGATTTAATAGCAGGCTTCAAAGATATGGTGATTTAATAGCAGGCTTCAAAGATATGGTGATTTAATAGCAGGCTTCAAAGATATGGTGATTTAATAGCAGGCTTCAAGTATATGGTGCTTTAACAGCAGGCTTCAAAGGTATGGTGCTTTAATGAAGGAGTGGCTTCAACTCTGACAAACCCAGTCCAGCATGGCTGACCTCACATTTTGGTAGAATGATAATAATAATAATAATAATAATAATAATAATAATAATAATAATAATATCTTTATTTGTACAAGTACAAAGTATACAGACCATAGCTGATATCAATGACATACTACTATATAGAAAGTCGTTTGTTATGCAGAGCATTTCGGGAAAATTTGGTCAATTTTGTCCCAGGATGCGACCCACACCAGTCGACTAACACCCAGGTATCCATTTTTACTGATGGGTGAACATGGACAACAGGTGTAAGGAAACCTAATGATTCCACCCTTGCCGGGAATCGAACCACGGGCCACTGCAGTCATCCATTTCTCACCGTTCATGGTCTTGGCGCCCGTGAAGAGCTCTTGATCCTAAGAACTGGAGTCACTCTTCTCTTTCCGGGGATCTAATCTGATTGCCTCCCATTTCTCAAGGCGCTCAGTTGATGACCCTTAAAAATTTAGAGCTCCCATTCCCCACGAAATAAGACGAAAATTATCAGAGTTCAAAAATGCATGGTAATTACTATGAAAGCCCAAAATGTATGGTAATTATCATGTAGAAAGCCAAAAGTGTATTGTAATTACCATGTATGGAAGCCAAAAATGTATGGTAATTACCATGTACGGAAGCCAAAAATGTATGGTAATTACCATGTATGGAAGCCAAAAATGTATGGTAATTATTATGTATGGAAGCCAAAAATGTTTGGTAATTACCATGTATGGAAGCCAAAAATGTATGGTAATTACCATGTATGGAAGCCAAAAATGTATGGTAATTACTATGTATGGAAGCCAAAAATGTATGGTAATTACCATGTATGGAAGCCAAGAAATGTATGGTAATTACCATGTATGGAAGCCAAAAATGTATGGTAATTACTATGTATGGAAGCCAAAAATGTATGGTAATTACTATGTATGGAAGCCAAAAATGTATGGTAATGTTGAATTGATCAATTAGTTAATATAGAGTATAAGGCTAAGAGTGAACAATGTTGATGAAGGTTGACTGAAGAAAGTGGTAATCTTAGCCTACACAAACCTAAGTCAAAAATAACTTAAAACTAAGAATATTAATGTTCATCATGTTCATGTATAACAAGTGGTGCCAAGAGTGTACAACAGTTGATGAACAAGAGGAACAGAAGTTCGTATGTACTCCTGTTCATCATGTTCATGTATAACAAGTGGTGGCAAGAGTGTACAACAGTTGATGAACAAGAGGAACAGAAGTTCATATGTACTCCTGTTCATCATGTTCATGTATAACAAGTGGTGCCAAGAGTGTCCAACAGTTGATGAACAAGAGGAACAGAAGTTCATATGTACTCCTGTTCATCATGTTCATGTATAACAAGTGGTGCCAAGAGTGTACAACAGTTGATGAACAAGAGGAACAGAAGTTCATCATAAAGTTCAATATACAGTGCTAATAGTTTTGTGTTGAAGTTCAAATTATATTATTATTGCAGCATGTACAGTGAGATGCCGCGGATCAACATTGTACATTAATGTACTCACAGTACATCCTGGAGTTTACCTGGAGAGAGTTTCGGGGGTCAATGCCCCCGCGGCCCGGTCTGTGACCAGGCCTCCTGGTGGATCAGCGCCTGATCAACCAGGCTGTTGCTGCTGGCTGCACGCGAACCAACGTACGAGCCACAGCCCGGCTGATCAGGAACATATTATCTTTATTTTCGCTGTATAGCCCCTGTGGCTTAGCGCTTCTTTTTGATTATAATAACAATATCTTTATTTTCAGATAAATGTTACTCAGATGCTTAACTCACATCATAACTGATAATTTCTTCTTAAAATGGATCTTACTGTTTCAAACATGAGTATACCTGGAGTATATCTGGAGTATATCTGGAGTATATCTGAAGTATACCTGGAGTATATCTGGAGTATATCTGGAGTATATCTGAAGTATACCTGGAGTATATCTGAAGTATACCTGGAGTATACCTGGAGTATATCTGGAGTATATCTGAAGTATACCTGGAGTATATCTGGAGTATATCTGAAGTATACCTGGAGTATACCTGGAGTATATCTGAAGTATACCTGGAGTATACCTGGAGTATACCTGGAGTATACCTAGAGTATATCTGAAGTATACCTGGAGTATACCTGGAGTATATCTGAAGTATACCTGGAGTATACCTGGAGTATATCTGAAGTATACCTGGAGTATACCTGGAGTATATCTGAAGTATACCTGGAGTATACCTGGAGTATACCTGGAGTATATCTGAAGTATACCTGGAGTATACCTGGAGTATATCTGAAGTATACCTGGAGTATACCTGGAGTATACCTGGAGTATATCTGAAGTATACCTGGAGTATACCTGGAGTATATCTGAAGTATACCTGGAGTATACCTGGAGTATACCTGGAGTATATCTGAAGTATACCTGGAGTATACCTGGAGTATATCTGAAGTATACCTGGAGTATACCTGGAGTATACCTGGAGTATATCTGAAGTATACCTGGAGTATACCTGGAGTATACCTGGAGTATATCTGAAGTATACCTGGAGTATACCTGGAGTATACCTGGAGTATATCTGAAGTATACCTGGAGTATACCTGGAGTATACCTGGAGTATATCTGAAGTATACCTGGAGTATATCTGAAGTATACCTGGAGTATATCTGGAGTATATCTGAAGTATACCTGGAGTATATCTGGAGTATATCTGAAGTATACCTGGAGTATATCTGAAGTATACCTGGAGTATACCTGGAGTATATCTGGAGTATATCTGAAGTATACCTGGAGTATATCTGGAGTATATCTGAAGTATACCTGGAGTATATCTGGAGTATATCTGAAGTATACCTGGAGTATACCTGGAGTATATCTGGAGTATATCTGAAGTATACCTGGAGTATACCTGGAGTATATCTGAAGTATACCTGGAGTATATCTGGAGTATATCTGAAGTATACCTGGAGTATATCTGTAATATATCTGGAGTATACCTGGAGTATATCTGGAGTATACCTGGAGTATATCTGGTATATACCTGGAGTACATCTGGTATATACCTGGAGTATACCTGGGTAAGATTTCTGGGGTCAACGCCCCCGCGACCCGGTCTGAGACTAGGCCTCGTGATGGATCAGGGTCTGATCAACCAGGCTGTTACTGCTGACCGCATGTAAACCGACATTCAAACCACAGCCCGGCTCATCAGGTGCTGACTTTAAGTGCTTGTCCAGTGCCTTCTTGAAGACAGCCAGGGGTCTATTGGTAATCCCCCTTATGTATGCTGGGAGGCAGTTGAACAGTCTTGGCCCCAGATACTTGCTGTGTTGTCTCTCAGTGTACTCATGGCGCCCCTGCTTTTCATTTGGGAATATTGCATCTGCCCAGTCTTTTGCTTTCGTAGGGAGTGGTTGTCGTGTGCAAGTTTGGTACTAACTCCTCTAGGATTTTTCAAGTGTATATTATCATTGTATCTTTCTTGCCTGCGTTCCAGGAAATACAAATCAAGGGACTTCAACCGTTCTTAGTAATTTAGGTGCTTTATCGTACTTATGTGTGCCGTGAAAGTTCTCTGTACATTCTCCAGGTCAGCAAATTTCGCCTGCCTTGAAGGGAGCCGTTGGTGTACAGCAATAATCCAGCCTAGAGAGAACAAGCGATCTGAAGAATCATCATGGGCTTGGCGTCCCTAGTTTTGAAGGTTCTCATTATCCAGCCTATCATTTTTCTAGCAGATGCGGTGGTTTTAAATATAAAAATAGAACAGTACGTTAATTATGATCTCTGCAAAGAACACACTGTTTCTTCGCAAGATAAATGTTCAGTTCCTTTAGGCCGTCAACTATATTATGAATCTGAAAATTTATTTTCGTTTAGTTATAGCAAAACTGACTACACGCTTGGTTTGTTGGGCAAAAATATCGTTGCCGAATAAGCCTATCTCTCGTCCCTCCACTTAACTATAAAAAATTTCAACATAAGCAAGGTATATAATTTTGCGCGCCAGAAGAATACATTGCCCTCGGAAAAAAAAAAAAATGGCGGGTGAATATGGTCAACTGATCCTGTAACCAGTGTGATTTTTTACCATAGCGGGTTGACGGGTAACGGGGAAGGGAAAAGGCAGCCTTTTTTTTTTTTCCTCCTTAGCTACTGTTGGTGGGGTGAGTCTGTGAGTGAGAGTTTGAATACTAATCTTGTGTCTCAGCTCGCATGTGTGTCCTGATGTAGGCCTCAGCTGTTTTTGCAGCATCCAGTGATAGGCTAATGGGTCAACGTGTTCAACTCAATGGAAAGTTGTATGCATGGTCTCTGCTACCTGCGAGAGAGCTTTAGTGGCGGTGCTCTCTGCCGCTCTCTTCTCTCACACCTGTCCTCACTATTATTCTCGCTAGCTCACATCGTTTTGCACGTTTTACTAACACACTGAATAAAATCATTTCTATAAATTTCTTTAACTATCAGACTACCAGTTATTTTAGTTCCCCCAAACATTTCATCAGTAGAAAGGAAGTATAAAAACAGTGTTTCTCAGTTATCAGTCCTTGTATTAACATGAAAAAGATTATAATACAGAGAAAGTTTCTTCTGGTGTTGCACTTGTGTCTTATTCATCAACTTGTCGATATTGTATATATTTGATCTAATGATACCTGAATATCAAAGCAGCACCACCATGGAACATTCCTACCTGGAATCTACCTGGAGGGTATTCCGGGGATCAACGCCCCCGCGGCCCGGTCCACGACCAGGCCTCCCGGTGGATCAAGGCCTGATCAACTATGCTGTTACTGCTGGCCGCATGTAGTCCAACGTACGAACCACAGCCCGGCTGATCCGGCACCGACATTAAGTATCTGTCCAGCTTCCTCCTGAAGGCAGCCAGGGGCCTATTGGTAATTTCCCTTATGCATGGTGGGAGGCTGTTGGGCCCCAGACACTTATGGTGTTTTCTCTTAGTGTACCATTGGCGCCCCTACTTATCATTGGGGATATTTTGCACCGCCTGCCCAGTCTTTTACTTTTGTAGGGAGTGATTTCTGTGTGCAAATTCGGGACCACGCCTTTTAGTATTTTCCAAGTGTAGATTATGATATCTCTCTCGCCTGCCTTCCCAGTATGGAGGTGTTTAATGAAACTTATACGTGCAGTAAAGGTTCTCTGTACACTCTCTAGATCTGCAATTTCACCTGCTTTGAACAAAGATGTTAATGTACAGCAATATTCCAGCCTAGAGAGAACAAGTGATTTGAAAAGAATCATCATTGGTTATAGAGAATATTTCCTACAAGTCTGTTGCTAACTTCTGGCTCACCTTATGGGCATGACCTACTTCCACTAGTGAGTATTGCTCATCTGTGACCAGGTGTGCCACAAGTACTGCAGCTCTCCACTTCTTCCACTGGCTCCACTATAAAACTCATCATGGGTTCTTGATACAAAGAATTCTTCAACATTTGTCCAACCTTTGGATGAAGACCTACTTACACTAGTAGATGGTCCCACTGTGACCCCGCCTCCTCCTGCTTCCACTCACCTGACTACAGTATATAAGCCATCTCTCTGGCCCTATGCTGTACTTTCTACAAGAGTGATGGACTGAACACATCGATTCCAGGCTGAGGGATTGATTACCTCAAACTCCTCGTCTCCTTATACCGTCCTACTTTGTATTGGACTGATGAAGCCACTCTGTGGCGAAACGTTTTATCAATAAAGATTCCCATATGTTGCATAAGTGTCTCAATACTTCAACTTGTCGGTTTTCAAAACCATTTATCACACAATTGTCATCAGAAACGGCCTGCTGCGCAGGCGAAACGTCTCTCTCTATTAAAGGTCCCCAAGTGTTGCACAAGTGTTATTTATTATCTTGTCGGCATTGTATATCTGTGATACACAACATGCTTGCAAGCATGTTGTGTATCAGATATACAATGCCGACATGTTGTTCCCGTATTGTAATTTATTGTCAATCACATAATGTGTGAGGAGACTCCTGAAGAAGAGGAGCAGGATACAATAGCTGTGGGCTACTGCTGTAATATGTATGAAGTGTCATAGTGCTAACAAAGGCTGTCTAAGTTTCCCTGTCAGATTTCCATCATACAGGATGGGTTTCATACACGTGCTGAAATCCGTCAGCTAGATCTGGGAGACTTGAGTAGGACGCTGTGGATATGGAAGTTAGAGTGGTGTAACATGTGGTGGTAGAGAGTGTGGGAACCTCTGTGTAATTATCACTATTAGATACACCTCAGTGTGCGCATACATTTTTACTCAACACTTTAGCCCTTACAACACGACTCGAGTTTCTTATACACTTTTATTTTTTTTTACATACCGGACATTTCTTACCGAAGAAACACTTTCACCGTCACTTATTTAATTATTGTCTTCCCAGAAGCTTGTTGATATTACAGTTCAAATGATTCTCCAAACCGTAATATCCCCATCCCTTCTTCAAAGTGCAGGCATTGTACTTCCCACTTTCTGGATTCAAGATTAACCAGTTTCCCCGAATGCCTTCATAATGTTATCTAACTCACACTCCAATAACACGTCAAGTCATAAAAACCACTTGCTTCCACTCACTCCTATGTAAGACGCTCTCACAAGTCTGTTGGATATCCAAGCCGCTAGCATTCAAATCCTCCTTTACCCCCTCCCTCCCTCCTTCTCACCCACATTTCCTGGAACGACCCCTACCCCTCCTTCCTTCCACTCCAGATTTATACACCCTACTGGTCATCCTATTTTGGTTCATTCTCTAAATGTCCATACCAGCTCAACAGCCATCCCTCAACCATCTGAATAAGCCTTCTGATAATCCCACACCTTCTAATCTTCACGCTTCGAATTCTCTGCATAATATTCACACCATGCATTGCCCTCGAACACGACACCTCTACTGCTTCCAGCCTCCTCTACACTGCTACCTTTAAAATCTCATGCCTCGTACTCATACGGCAGTGTATATCAGTGGTATTCAATACCGACAAAATGATGAATTAGACACATGTGCAACATCTGGGTATCTTTACTTTGTAGACGTTTCGCCATCCAGTGGATTTATCAGTAAATACATGGACATAATCTCAAGACTAGAAATATATACAGAATACAGTGGAAGTCGAGGTAATCAGCCCCTCAGCCTAGGAACTGGTGATGAGCACCATAGTCTTCCCTCTTTTGTCCATATGGATAAACTCATTTTTCTTCTAGGCAGATGCCTCAATGCACCACCCATCTTTTAATTCCCTACGTCAGTTCTACGGTTCACCTCATCTTTCAAAGACCCATCCACCGACAATATCGTAGCTCATTTACTTCCTCGATACTCCTTCCCCCCCAATCTGATATCCAATCTTTCATTGCCTAGATTTTTTGTTAGTTTCATCACCTTGCTCTTTTCCAGTGTTTACTTTTAATTTCCTTCTTTTACATACCCTCCCAAATTCCTCCATAAACCTTTGCAACTTCTCTTCAGAATCCACCTAACGAATAGCGTCATCAGCTACGGGCAACTGTGACAATACTTGCTTTGTATCAAATTCGTTATCTTTTAATCCCACACCTCTCCCCAACCCCCTAGCTTTCACTTCTTTTACAGCTCCATCTGTAAATATATTAAACACCCATGGTTACATCATACATTCCTGTCTAAAACCTACTTTTACTAGAAAATAATCTCCCTGTTTCCTACATAGCCTAACCTGAGCCTCGCTATCAGCCTCAGAACAATTTACTGCTTTAAGTAACCTACTTCCTATTCTATACATTTGCCACATTGTTCCCCTATACACCCTATCATACACCTTATCTGAATCCATAAATTCAACAGAACCTTTATCTAAATATTACTCAATTATATGCTTCAATGTAAACACTTGGTCTACACATCCCCTTCCCTTCCTAAAACTTCCTTGTTCCTCTCCAGTCTTGGTCTCTGTCTTACCCTTATTTTTTTTTCAATAATAACTGTACCATACACTTCACTCGGTATATTCAATAAGTTTATTTCCTTTTATTTTTATACTTCCTCTTGTGCCCCTTTCCCTTATATAAAGAATTATATAAGATCTCTTCCAGTCCCTTGGTACCCTCCTTCCGATCACGTATTTATGAGACAAATACACTAACCACTCCTAAACGATATCTTCACTTGCTTTTAACATTTCCGTCTTGATCACGTCTATCCCAGCACAGTAATGTCATATATTTGCATAGCATTTTTTCTTAGGCTAACACACAGGTATCTATTTTAAGTGCTAGGTGAAAGGAGTAGCAGAGGTATAAAGAAACGTATGTTTCGCCAGGATCAAGAATCTTGTTATAGTGAGCGAGACGTACTGACCACTAGTCTACGAATTTCACTAGCTGTGTGAGGCATGTTCTCTTATTTAACACAAATGTATACATCAACGGTGTGCTGCTATCCTGCTCTATGAGACTTACCGTAGGGAAGACATAAAATCGATTTGTTTGTCTGTCTGTCTTCATCACACAGGGTGGATATGTTTGTTTATCTTCATCACACAGGGTGGGTATGTTTGTCTTAATCACACAGGGTGGGTATGTTTGTCTTAATCACACAGGGTGGGTATGTTTGTCTTAATCACACAGGGTGGGTATGTTTGTCTTAATCACACAGGGTGGGTATGTTTGTCTTAATCACACAGGGTGGGTATGTTTGTCTTAATCACACAGGGTGGGTATGTTTGTCTTAATCACACAGGGTGGGTATGTTTGTCTTGATCACACAGGGTGGGTATGTTTGTTTGTCTTCATCACACAAGGCGGGTATGTTTGTTTATCTTCATCACACAGGGTGGGTATGTTTGTCTTAATCACACAGGGTGGGTATGTTTGTCTTAATCACACAGGGTGGGTATGTTTGTCTTAATCACACAGGGTGGGTATGTTTGTCTTAATCACACAGGGTGGGTATGTTTGTCTTAATCACACAGGGTGGGTATGTTTGTCTTAATCACACAGGGTGGGTATGTTTGTCTTCATCACACAGGGTGGGTATGTTTGTCTTAATCACACAGGGTGGGTATGTTTGTCTTAATCACACAGGGTGGGTATGTTTGTTTATCTTCATCACACAGGGTGGGTATGTTTGTTTATCTTCATCACACAAGGGTGGGTATGTTTGTCTTAATCACACAGGGTGGGTATGTTTGTCTTAATCACACAGGGTGGGTATGTTTGTTTATCTTCATCACACAGGGTGGGTATGTTTGTTTATCTTCATCACACAAGGGTGGGTATGTATGTTTATCTTCATCACACAGGGTGGGTATGTTTGTTTATCTTACTTCATCACACAGGGTGGGTATGTTTGTTTATCTTACTTCATCACACATGGTGGGTATGTTTGTTTATCTTACTTCATCACACAGGGTGGGTATGTTTGTTTATCTTACTTCATCACACAGGGTGGGTATGTTTGTTTATCTTACTTCATCACACAGGGTGGGTATGTTTATCTTACTTCATCACACAGGGTGGGTTTCATACATGAGGAAGTGAAATCTGTCAGCCTGAGCTGTGGTTAAAAAAAAAAAACCCTATCTGCTGATCAAGACTTCACTCAGAGAGCGTGTTTCACTCTAGAGTTTTATCAGGTCATGTCACTCCTTATATTAAACTGATCGGCTAACACCTGTGTGTTACCCTAAGAAAAAATGTTATGCAAATATATGACATTATTGTGCTGGGATAGACGTGATCCAAGACGGAAATAAGATAAGATTTCGTTCGGATTTTTAACCCCAGAGGGTTAGCCACCCAGGATAACCCAAGAAAGTCAGTGCGTCATCGAGGACTGTCTAACTTATTTCCATTGGGGTCCTCAATCTTGTCCCCCAGGATGCGACCCACACCAGTCGACTAACACCCAGGTACCTATTTGCTGCTAGGTGAACAGGACAATAGGTGTAAGGAAACGTGTCGAAATGTTTCCACCCGCCGGGAATCGAACCCTGGCCCTCCGTGTGTGAAGCTGGAGCTTTAGCCACCAGGCCACCCTGTTAAAAGTAAGTGAAGATATCATTTAGAACCAAACAGAAATAAAGGCTGGCTTTGCACACAGTGTGTTATGTTAATGCTAGAGTTACTATTGTACTGGACTTACCACTTTTCAGGTTAGGTCAGGTAAGATTCGTCAGGAAACGACAATTGTTTCCTGATGCGTCTGTGTTGACCGATAAGCCAGCGGAAGCTGGCTTATCGGTCAACCCAGTTAAAAATTAAAATTGTTTTAATATATTCCATCTCTCAGGATGACCAATTCCAAACGTGTGGGATGGTGGTGGTGGAGACGGGTGATGGGAGAGACAACGAGGGGTGCAGAGGGCAGTGG
This sequence comes from Cherax quadricarinatus, assembly GCF_038502225.1. Classification (NCBI taxonomy): domain Eukaryota; kingdom Metazoa; phylum Arthropoda; class Malacostraca; order Decapoda; family Parastacidae; genus Cherax; species Cherax quadricarinatus. The sequence goes on along the minus strand of NC_091347.1, from coordinate 1,550,907 downwards.
GAGGAGAGGGGGTTGAATCAAGGGGGACAAACAGGAGGAAAAGGATGGTAATGGAGAAGGGGGGATGGTAAAGAGTGGTGGAGGGAGTGGAAGGCTAAATAAAATTGGGTGAGAATGGTGGAAAATGAGGGAACGAGGAAGAGGGAGGGGGTGGAGAATTTGTTTAAACAGAAGTAGGTACTCCAACACTGTGGTATTGTGCTATCCTGTATGACACATCGTGGGAACAAAAGTTATCTATGCTTCCCTGTTACATTCCTTCACACTGGATGAGTTGCCCACATGAAGTTATAAAATCAGTCAGCCTGGGCTGGGACTTCAACTGGGGGATGAGGATATTAGTTCAATAGATGCGGCAACTTTAAAGGTTTCCTTCAGACAGGATTGAAATTACCATCTCTGAGGATGGTCTGTCTCCCGCGCACGCACACACACACACACACACACACACACACACACACACACACACACACACACACACACACACACACACACACACACACACACACACACCAAAAAAAAAGTAAATGGAACTTAGGAGAATATCACGAGAGTGATGGTCCAAGAAATATCAGGCTGGTCAAGTGGACTTCCACCAGCAGAGATGAAAGGAACTCAAACTAACAACTATTGAAGAGAGGAGGACTAGTTGAAGCATGATAATAGTAAGCACAATAATAAGGGGACTAAAGAGGATACTGGTAAGCTCTTTAATAGTAGTGAGGGAGCCAGGAGACACAGATGGCAGTTGAAGATATAAATTCCTATGGAAGTAGCTTTGCAAGTCTCAAGTTGGTCAGAAATGGAACGAACTGGATGAGGAGATTGTGGAGATCGACTCCATACTTACAACTGTTTTCAAGAGAAGACTGTGCTCCTAGGATCCAAGAGGTCAAGAACCAGTAATTTATGTTAGTAGTGCAGAAGTAAGACCCTCAGTTACCAATTTGGGTGTCCCGTAGCTCGATCGTTAGCGTACTCAGCTCACACACTGAGGTCCAGAGTTCGAGTCTCCGGTACGGCTGTAAAACATTTCGGACGTGTTTCCATAAGACACTTGCTGTCCCTGTTCTCCCATCAGTATAAAATAGGTACCTAGGTGTTAGTCGACTGGTGTGGGTCGCATCCTGGGACAAAACTAACCTAATTTGCCCGAAATGCTCAGCATAACAAGAGGCTTTCTGTATAGTAGTATGTCATTGATGTCAACTAGGACTGCATACCTTGTACATGTACTTCTAGAAATAAAGATATTATTATTATTATTATTATTATTATTATTATTATTATTATTATTATTATTATTATTAACCGCAGTAAACGCAAATAGGTAAGCGCACACACACACACACACACAGTTTGCAGATTACGTGAAGTTGATGAGAAGAATTCATTCGATCGAAGACCAGGTAGAACTACAAAGGGATCTGGACAGGCTGCAGACCTGGTCCAGCAATTGGCTCCTGGAGTTCATCCCCACCAAGTGCAAAGTCATGAAGATTGGGGAAGGCAAAGAAGACCGCAGAGGGAGTACAGTCTAGGGGGCCAGAGACTACAAACCTCACTCAAGGAAAAAGATCTTGGGGTAAGTATAACACCAGGCACATCTCCTGAAGCGCACATCAACCAAATAACTGCTGCAGCATATGGGCGCCTAGCAAACCTCAGAACAGCATTCCGACATCTTAATAAGAAGTCGTTCAGGACCCTGTACACCGTGTACGTTAGGCCCATATTGGAGTATGCGGCACCAGTTTGGAACCCACACCTAGCCAAGCACGTAAAGAAACTAGAGAAAGTGCGAAGGTTTGCAACAAGACTAGTCCCAGAGCTAAGGGGTATGTCCGACGAGGAGAGGTTAAGGGAAATCGACCTGACGACACTGGAGGACAGGAGAGATAGGGGGGAAATAATAATGACATACAAAATACTGAGAGGAATTGACAAGGTGGACAAAGACAGGATGTTCCAGAAAAGGGACACAGCAACAAGGGGACACAGTTGGAAGTTGAAGACACAGATGAATCACAGGGATGTTAGGAAGTATTTCTTCAGCCACAGAGTAGTCAGGAAGTGGAATAGTTTGGGAAGCGATGTAGTGGAGGCAGGATCCATACATAGCTTTAAGCAGAGGTATGATAAAGCTCACGGTTCAGGGAGAGTGACCTAATAGCGACCAGTGAAGAGGCGGGGTCAGGAGCTAGGAATCGACCCCTGCAACCTCAACTAGGGGAGTACACACACACACACACACGCGCGCGCGCACGGGGCGGGGCGGGGCCAGGAGCTGAGTCTCGACCCCTGCAACCACAATTAGGTGAGTACACACACACACGCAGTATCACTGACTTACATACATTCCAGAATATTGGAAAAGATAATCAGAAAAAGAGTGGATGAACATTCAGAGACGTGAGACTTTTTGTTACAGAAAGCAAACACGGATTTAGCAAAGATATGTCTTGTCTCGCTAATCTACTCGAGTTCTACGACAGAATGACGGAAGTCGAGCAAGAAAGACAAGGATAGGTTGACTACGTATTCTTGGGCTGTAGGGAAGTATTTGCCTCTGCCTCACCAGAGACTGATTCACAAATTACAGCAAGCAGGGATACGAGGTAATGTACGACAGTGGCTAACGAACAAAGGATGATAGCAGATGTTTCAAGATTGGAAAGTGTAACAAGTTGGGTTCCCCAAGGGTCAGTTCTAGTTCCATTATTATTCATAATATACGTAAATTTCTTGCCAGAGGGGATTGACTGGTATATCTTATTGTTTGCTTATGACGTAAAACTGATGAGAACAATGCAGGCTGAAGAGGCTAAAGACAAAGTTACAGGTAGACCTGGATAAACTGCAAGAATGGTCAAACAAGTGGTTACTAGAGTTTAACCCTACCACGTGCAAGGTTATGAAAATTTGGGATGGAGAAAGGCGACGGGAGACGGCATACAGCTGGAGAGGCGAGAAATTACAGAATCACTGAAGGAGACAGTTCTTGGCGCGAACATCACACCCAACATATTGCCAGAGGTGCGCTTAAAGCAAATAGCATTTGTAGCATATGCGAGGATAGCTATTCTCAGAATTGCTTTGAGAAACCTCAATAGTCTTTTAGGACTCTACATGGTTGATAGCACACTCATCTCACACACTAAATGTCCGTGGTTCGATCTCCGACCGGATGGAAACGTTGGCCATGTTTCCTTACACCTGCCCCTGTTCATCTGGCAGTAAGTAGGTACCTGGGTGTTAGTCGACTGTGTGGGTGGCATCCTGGGGAGGTGAGAGTATACCTGAGATAGAGCTGGGCTTTGAAATGAGCTGAGATACGATAACAGTTTTTAGCCTGTAAAATTGATCTGAGTAAAAAAAAAAATAATTTTAGGCCCATCATGGAGTATGCAGCACCAGCATGGAGCCCTTAACTGATCAAGCATAAACGAAAACTAGAAGGCGAGTTTCTTACACAGCAGTGTTTTGCTCACGATGCTGCCCACAACACTTGAAGAATTCAGACATGGGGGTTGAGTGGGGGCATATATGGAAGGGGGAACCTGGAGAACTACAATTAGATACGGTGACAGTTATAATTATGAAAATTATAGGTGTGGTAATGACCAGGGTTCTGTCGACTGAGATGAAGGAGTTGCTCCTGAAGTATACACTAACCATATTGGCTGAAATGAAGGAGTTACCCCTGAAGTATACTCTGCCTACAATGATAACTAATAAACATTTAACGTTGTATTAATATGTTGTTGATTATATTTTTAAATATCCCTGAGGGATGTATTGTATACCTAGACCCTGTGGTGGATTCCTAATAGGTTAGGTTAAATTTGTCAGGAAACAGGACAAGTGTTACCTGATGCGGGTGTTAGTCATATGATGACCCTCAGCTGGAGCTTTTGGTTATCTAACCGAAGCCTTCTGCTGGCTTTCTGGTCCATCCCTTTAAAAATTATGATTATGATTAAGTTGATTTTTTTTTTGCCTTGAGATTTCCGAGAATACCTCATGTGATAATCTTCAGGTATTCAAGGCTCGTGTAACTAAGAAAAGATTCATGCAACTGTTGGTCAGTGTTACATAACTAAAAACACGGAAGCGTTGAATTGCATGCGATAACTGGAGAATGACTCTTATGGGTGGCTTGAAACTTTAGCAATGATGTGCCTTTCTTAGCGACAGGTTTTCATTATTATTGGACAACGTCGGTTCAAATTTGCCAGTTTTATTAAACAAACCATGATAGTACTTCCACTCACTCGCTGGAGAATGCCTTTTCTGATCGTCTTCAAATTTTTAACACTGATGCATGTTATGAGAAGGATGATGCCTGGAAGTTTAGATGTGTACATACAGATTTACTAATATACTAACAGTTGAAAAACTTGGAATCTTTGGATTCCATGTGATAAATGGAGAATGCTTCATCTGATATCCTTTAAACTTTTATGATGTTTTAACCTACACTATATTATTACGCAATTCTCTTCAACAACTTAGTAAATATTATTTTCTGTCTAAAACATACAGTTGATTTAAAAAAAAATAAAAAAAAAATATTTTTTTGTACAATGCTATGATACAGTATGTGGTGCACATAAAAGAATAACAAGAGTGACGTTTCATTACGATCAGTCTATTGGTTTCTGTAATATAAATGGGAGATGACCCCCTCATGAACACTGGTCTTTATGGTGGTCCATGTCAGGAGTTTCACAAGAGCCTGTGGTCGAGTCACTAATTTAATGTAAGACTTTGGCTCTCATTGTGCTTCACCTAAGTGCCTTTCTTCGCAATAATACGAAAACAGCTTTTCTGAGTAGCTTTAAACTTTCCAACATTGGTATGTATCACTTAGAGGAAGGGTCGAATTGGTATTGAGTTGTGTAGGTGTCATTTTGCCTGTTTTGTACAAGCGAACAGTATTTTTTGCGATAACGTGAGAACTACCCTTCCTATTGGCTTCAAACTTTGGACACAAATGTATCCAACTTAGCAGAAAGTTTGGGCTCTTACTGGAGTGTGTAGGTGCCAATTTTATCATAAACAGTTTCAAGGTACTTTTTTTGTGAGATTGAGAATACATTTTCTGATTGGCTTCAAGCTTTCAGTGCTGGTGCATTTTCCTCAAAGACATTGTATTATTTGTGAGCAGTGTAAGTTTTAATTTATCAATGTTGGGATATTAGTTTCCACGTGATAACTGGAGAATGCCCCGACTGATCGGCTTCCAACCTTCAACGCCGACGTATGTTTCTTAAAACAAGGTTCAGATTATTACTTTTTGGACCTCTTAGGACAGATCTACAGCTCCTGAGCCTTTTGAGATTTTAGATTTTCTGAGTGTGTTGAGCTGAAGTTCGTGGTCCCCTTCAAGGTATTGTTATTATTACTATTGTATTTGTGGGAAGAAACGCTAAACCCGTAAGGAGCATACAAAGCCTGGAGGAATGGGAGGCAGTCAGGTTCTATCCAAGTTAAGGAAAAGGGTCAAATTCCTTTGACTTCAGGGAGTATACTGTCTCTGGAGGGGTTAGAGATTCAACTACAGTGCCTCTTGTGTGGGTTAAGGTATAGGGGGCTGGGGTTATGGGATATATGGATACTTTTCAGTTATTCATCATAATTAAACGTATTAACAAAAAAATGTCTATGGAGGACGTTGCAAAATCCCTAGACTGAAAAACGTTGTCACTACTAAACCAAGGTTAGGCTATAAGTATCCCTGGCAGTACAGTTTGTATGAAGACGTCATAACATGAAATGTATAGTGTGTAGACAGCCAGGGGCCATACACATGATCATTTTGTCTGAGTGTCCAAACATCCAACTATTTAGAAATGCTGTACCTCCAAACAAATTATACAACAGGAATTGGTAATTTATTTCATTGTTAATGATAGGCTATCTGAAATATTGATATTGTATCCACATATTGCACCGGCTATATGAAGGAACTATTATTTGATATGTAACCTAGCAAATGACCAGTGTTTGCAATGATAAGATACTTGATTATTTTAGACTGTGATTACTTATTGTAGATTATCAATGTAAATAAATTATAATACGTGAAATCACTGCGAATATTTTTAAAAACTACCCAATGGGTTGTGACAAAGAGCTGCTATGACCTCTCTAACCCTGAGCTGCGGGAGTACAGTAGCCCCTCAGGCGGCACAAAATAGTCCAGTCAGTGTTTACGTGGGAAGTTGCTCCGTGAAGGTACTTATTTACGTTCAGGTTAGCTTGGTCAGTTACACATCTACTCAGTCTTCGGTTTGGTTCGGTAAGGTTCGTCAGGAAACAGGACAAGTGTTTCCTGATGCGGGTCTTTGTCATGTGATGACCCCGCACCTGGAACTTTTGGTCATCTGATCGAGGCCTTCCGCTAGCTTACCAGTCCACCTTTTTAAAAATTATGGTTATGATTATACCCGCATTCCTGTGGCATTCATTGTTTAACTCTCGCTTAATATTATTTTTTTAATGCATGACATAGACCAAAGTTATTTTTTACTTTTTCTTTCAAAATATTGTCTTATAATGTGGAAATACGTCAGTATGAAATGTAATACATAAGAAGTGTACATTAATTTCTTTCTGTTGTTTTAATATCTATATCTGGCACCTCCAATGAGCAAGTTATTATCTATTATGGAAGCCAAGTACTTCCAACGATGACATAAAATCAGTTATGAACGGGGAATCAAGCTCATTGTTGTAGGTTAACTTTAGTGCCACTAGAATGGCAAACAGTTCATTTTGTAATGTACAAGTCCAGTTGTTAATTCGTGTCCCAACTATGTTGTTGCTGTCGTTTAATATTTATCTGAGGGGCTTGTTCTTAATCATGTAAATTCTCCAATAATAAGATGGTTATGCAAGAGAGCTAGTTATGTTTGGTGCAGATGGAAAAAACTGCTTTGGTATCCAAGTCTAAGTTAACGTAAGCCAACCAAACCCAACTAAAATATAACTCCCGATTTAGGTTAGCTTGGATTCGTTAGGTTTGGTTATCAAAAAATAGCCGTTGTTTTCCCATAGGCCCAATATTTAACTGCCTCCATTGCACAACCCGCTTAAAAATGGAGAATTTACATAACAGTTTCTCATATTTAGTTACTAACTGCAGATATTTACGCTGCAGCAAAGAACTGAAACATCTCGACTTGCAAGAATGATTCACATCATGTCATCAACAATAATTCACGCCAGATCAACAATTTTTCACTCATCTTACATCATGATTAAGGCACATGTGCAACAGTTGGGTATCCTTATTTTTGAAACGTTTCGCCTACAGAGTAGGCTTCTTCAGTCAAATACAGAGACAGCAAGTGTAGTAGTGAAATGATGATATAATCAGACCATCAACCTTGGAGAAATAGTATTTGAGGTGGTGAGTCCCTCAGCTTGGAGAAGAGTTTATCTTCATGGAAATGAAGTCTTCTCCAGGCTGAGGGACTCACCACCTCAAATACTATTTCTCCAAGGTTGATGGACTGATTATATCATCTTCATTTCACTTCTACACCTGCTGTCTCTGCATTTGACTGAAGAAGCCTACTGTGTAGGCGAAACGTTTCAACAATAAAGATACCCAACTGCTGCACATGTGTCTTAATCATCTCCAATATAAAGACAGTTGTTCCTTCGTCTCACCCAGCCCAGCATACGACCCACAACTGGCGGCTAACACCAAATTACCTATATAATGCAGAGTGAACTAGGGCAGCAGGTGTAAGGAGATTTGTTCATATGTTACATATTGCTCGGAAATCGAATCCTGGACCTATCGGTTGTGTGCTAAACTGAAAAAAATGTCATGTGTTTCGGTTAACATTTTTTCTTTTATCACTTTATTTTCGTTCAACTACTTATTCAAGAGGCTTTTCTGCCTAATTTAAAATGTCCTTATGTTTAGGTAGCGCACGGAAGGTGCGTTCTCCATCGTAATCCGTTTTATCTCATTAATACATTCAAAGGGCAATACGTCTTATCAGCCATCAGGCTTCCTTTTCCAGTTTCCCTTTCTATATCCTTTCGTCCCTTTCTCTACCTCCCTCCTGGAATGAAGCCTTTGAAGCTCCTTTACTGAATGTGGAATGTTTGTTGATATCCTCATCACATTAATGATGTATCCGAGTTCACGCTGACAGATTTCATTACTTCGTTAACAAAATTTATCTTGTGAAGTAGAATGTATTAGGAAACACGTGCTAGTATTTGTTCCCAAAACGTAAATAATTATCTAATGGAATTGGGCAGCAGCACACTGCTGGTGTACCTAATTTTATTTATTATGCACGCAAAAAAATTCTTACTTATCCAGCAGGCAATGTCCAGCCTTGTCCCACCGTCTACCGTTACTGGGATGGTCAGTGGTGTGGTTAAATTTAAATCATCAGTACGCTACGCCTCTTAAGAGCCCAAGGTTCCTTCACACGCTATGGGTGCACACTGGCCAGGTGGTCAGCGCGTTGTCCAGCCTCCTCCATACACACACACACACACCTTTCCCTCTGCTCTTTTATGCTGCCTACCTCTCCATAATGCAGTTCTCTCCCTCCTCTACCCTCCCCTCCCCGCCATCCCACCCTCTATATGTCTTTCATGTTTCCTAGTGTAGGGCAACACAAACATCTCTTGACGTGCATAAATTTATGTTCTCTTCACGAAGATGCAGGGAGTTACCCTCTTGGGAGTCTGGCATATCTAAGGCTGAATCCGTGTATTGAGCTGGCTTCTACTACATCCCTTTCTAAAGCATTCCATTTGTTCACTACCCTCACACCGAACGAATTTTTTCTTATGTCCCTTTGACTCATTTGAACTTTTAAGTTTCCAGGTGTATGCCTTCGTTCTGTTTCTTCTCGCCTCAGATAGTGTGACCCTATAAACTTTGACCGTGTCTTTGAAACTCTTCAAGCTGTGATCAAGATTCTCTGGTTTTAGGGTCGTCCAGTGTGGTAAGACCTAGGTCTCTTAACTATCTTTGTCTCTCAACTCTCGCACTAGTTTATTTTAAAACTTGATTAGATAGAGGTTCTTTGCTGGCCCCGCATACTGGTATTTTATATCTGAATGCCTCTGTTCAAATTCTTGTAAGCCATTCTTATATTTTCAAGCTTTGTATATGCCGCCGATGTTATTCTGTCTACATGTGCCTCAGGCGAACGGTTTGGTGTGTTGTCCGCCCCTAAGTCTTTTTTTTTCCTTCTGAGTTTCCTCCCTCAGGTGGTACATTTCCCGTGGCCACCTACCTTCTGATCCCATCCCCATAACCTTGCATTATAGTAGCCACTTGTTGGATCATTCCTGTGGCTTGTGCAAATCATACTATAATATCTTACAGTCCTCTTCTGTTCTTATTCATTCGTCTCATCATCTGCAAATTTTGACCTATGTGAGACTGTTGCACCAGGTAGGTCATTTATGCATACGAGAAGCAGTATGGGTCCAAGAACCGGACCTTTTGGTACTCCACTTGCACTTCTCTCCATCTTGGCAATTCTCTCACTGTGACTGTGCTGTCTGTTACATATTCTCTTCTCCACTGAAGTATCTACCCAGTCAACCTTATACACTTATATAATAGTGGTCGCAGGGGTCGAGTCTCAGGTGTCTTGTTATATATTTCAGCCTCGTGTGAGAAAACATGTCAGCTCCATGCTGACTGTTTGGAATTATTCGTTCGCCCATCCTTCTATTTCCTCTGTGATCGTTGTCATCTGGACATAGGCTTCAATTATGTTCGTCATGCACGATTTTTTTCTCGCTTAACCCATGCTGTAAGAACACTGACTGTAAGACAGTCAGTGTTCTTTTGTAAGACTGTTTTCTTGTAAGACAGTCAGTGTTTTCTTGAAAGATAGTCAGTGTTTTCTTGTAAGATAGTCAGTGTTTTCTTGTAACTTCTTATTTTCTTCTCCATTATTTTGGTGTGCCTCTCTACTTTATCTACTCTTACATATACGTATATCTACCCGCGTCAGGAAACACTGTCCTGCGACCTAAATCTCTGCTGCATTATGTTAACTGGATCACCTTTTGCTGCTTCAACCATTATCAACGTCACATCACCACCATTATCATCACCACACTGCCACAACTACCAGCATTACACTGCCACAACTACCAGCATTACACTGCCACAACTACCAGCATTACACTGCCACAACTACCAGCATTACACTGCCACAACTACCAGCATTACACTGCCACAACTACCAGCATTACACTGCCACAACTACCAGCATTACACTGCCACAACTACCAGCATTACACTGCCACAACTACCAGCATTACACTGCCACAACTACCAGCATTACACTGCCACAACTACCAGCATTACACTGTCACTACTACCAGCATTACACTGTCACCACTACCGGCATTACACTGTCACTACTACCAGCATTACATTGTCACCACTACCAGCATTACACTGTCACTACTACCAGCATTACACTGTCACCACTACCAGCATTACATTGTCACCACTACCAGCATTACACTGCCACAACCACCAGCATTACACTGTCACCACTACCAGCATTACACTGCCACAACCACCAGCATTACACTGTCACCACTACCAGCATTACACTGTCACTACTACCAGCATTACACTGTCACCACTACCAGCATTACACTCACTACTACCAGCATTACACTAACACCACTATCAACATTACACTTTCACCACTACCAGCATTACACTGTCACTACTACCAGCATTACACTGTCACCACTACCAGCATTACATTGTCACCACTACCAGCATTACACTGTCACTACTACCAGCATTACACTGTCACACTACCAGCATTACACTGCCACAACCACCAGCATTACACTGTCACCACTACCAGCATTACACTGTCACCACTACCAGCATTACACTGTCACTACTACCAGCATTACACTGTCACCACTACCAGCATTACACTGTCACTACTACCAGCATTACACTGTCACCACTACCAGCATTACACTGTCACTACTACCAGCATTACACTGTCACCACTACCAGCATTACACTGTCACTACTACCAGCATTACACTGTCACCACTACCAGCATTACACTGTCACTACTACCAGCATTACACTAACACCACTACCAACATTACACTGTCACCACTACCAGCATTACACTGCCACAACCACCAGCATTACACTGCCACAACTACCAGCATTACACTGTCACCACTACCAGCATTACACTGTCACCACTACCAGCATTACACTGCCACAACCATCAGCATTACACTGCCACAACTACCAGCATTACACTGCCACAACTACCAGCATTACACTAACACAACTACCAGCATTACACTGCCACAACCACCAGCATTACACTGTCACCTCTACCAACATTACACTGCCACAACTACCAGCATTACACTGTCACCACTACCAACATTACACTGCCACAACCACCAGCATTACACTGTCACCACTACCAGCATTACACTGCCACAACTACCAGCATTACACTGTCACCACTACTAGCATTACACTGTCACTACTACCAGCATTACACTGTCACCACTACCAGCATTACACTGTCACCACTACCAGCATTACACTGTCACCACTACCAACATTACACTGCCACAACTACCAGCATTACACTGTCACCACTACTAGCATTACACTGTCACTACTACCAGCATTACACTGTCACCACTACTAGCATTACACTGTCACTACTACCAGCATTACACTGTCACCACTACTAGCATTACACTGTCACCACTACTAGCATTACACTGTCACTACTACCAGCATTACACTGTCACCACTACTAGCATTACACTGTCACCACTACTAGCATTACACTGTCACCACTACCAGCATTACACTGTCACTACTACCAGCATTACACTGTCACTACTACCAGCATTACACTGTCACCACTACTAGCATTACACTGTCACTACTACCAGCATTACACTGTCACCACTACCAGCATTACACTGTCACCACTACCAGCATTACACTGTCACTACTACCTGCATTACACTGCCACCACTACTAGCATTACACTGTCACCACTACCAGCATTACACTGTCACCACTACCTGCATTACACTGCCACCACTACTAGCATTACACTGCCACCACTACTAGCATTACACTCACTACTACCAGCATTACACTGTCACCACTACCAGCATTACACTGCCACAACCACCAGCATTACACTGTCACCACTACCAGCATTACACTGCCACCACTACCAACATTACACTGCCACCACTACCAGCATTACACTGCCACCACTATCATCATCACACTGCCACCACCATCACCACCACACTGCTACCACCATTATCATCACCCTGTCACCACACTGCCACCACCATCACTGGCACACTGCCACCACCATCACTAATACACTGCCACCACCATCACCATCACACTGCCACCACCATCATCATCACACTGCCATCACCATCACACTGCCATCACCATCACAATGCCACTACCATCACACTGCCACTACCATCACACTGCCACCACCATCACTTTCACACTGCCATCACCATCACACTGCCATCACCATCACACTGCCACCACCATCACCATGCCACCACCATCACACTGCCACCACCATCACCATCACACTGCCACCACCATCACCATCACACTGCCACCACCATCACTCACACTGCCACCACCATCACCATCACACTGCCACCACCATCACCATCACACTGCCACCACCATCACCAGCACACTGCCACCACCATTACCATCACACTGCCACCACCATCACTAGCACACTGCCACCACCATCACACTGCCATCACCATCACACTGCCACCACCATTACCATCACACTGCCACCACCATCGCTAGCACACTGCCACCACCATCACCATCACACTGCCACCACCATTACCATCACACTGCCACCATCACTAGCACACTGCCACCACCATCACTAGCACACTGCCACCACCATCACACTGCGACCACCGTCGCTAGCACACTGCCACCACCATCATCGTCACACTGCCACCACCATCACTATCACACTGTCACCACCATCACCATCACACTGCCACCACCATCACACTGCCACCACCGTCGCTAGCACACTGCCACCACCATCATCGTCACACTGCCACCACCATCACCATCACACTGCCACCACCATCACTTTCACACTGCCACCACCATCACCATCACACTGCCGTGACCATCACACTACCACCACCATCACCATCACACTGCCACCACCATCACCATCACACTGCCACCACCATCACCATCACACTGCCACCACCATCACTCACACTGCCACCACCATCACCATCACACTGCCAGCACCATTACCATCGCACTGCCACCACCATCACTAGCACACTGCCACCACCATCACACTGCCATCACCATCACACTGCTACCACAATCACCATTACACTGCCACTACCATCACCATCACACTGCCACTACCATCACCATCACACTGCCACCACCATCACTTTCACACTGCCACCACCATCACCATCACACTGCCACCACCATCACTCACACTGCCATCACCATCACACTGCCACCACCATTACCATCACACTGCCACCACCATCGCTAGCACACTGCCACCACCATCACCATCACACTGCCACCACAATCACCATTACACTGTTACTACCATCACCATTACACTGCCACTACCATCACCATCACACTGCCACCACCATCACTTTTACACTGCCACCACCATCACCATTACACTGCCACCACCATCACCATTACACTGCCATCACCATCACACTGCCACCACCATCACCATCACACTGCCATCACCATCACACTGCCATCACCATCACTGCCACCACCATCACTAGCACACTGCCACCACCATTACCATCACACTGCCACCACCATTACCATCACACTGCCACCACTATTACCATCACACTGCCACCACCGTCGCTAGCACACTGCCACCACCGTCGCTAGCACACTGCCACCACCATCACCATCACACTGCTACCACCATCACCATCACACTGCCACCACCATCACCATCACACTGCCACCACCATCACCATCACACTGCCACCACCATTACCATCACACTGCCACCACCATCGCTAGCACCCTGCCATCACCATCACATTGCAACCACAATCACCATTACACTGCCACTACCATCACCATCACTTTCACACTTCCACCATCATCACCATCACACTGCCACCACCATCACCATCGCACTGCCACCACCATCACCATCACACTGCCACCATCATCACTAGCACACTGCCATCACCATCACCATCACACTGCCACCACCATCACCATCACAATGCCGCCACCATTACCATCACAATGCCACCATTATCACTAGCACACTGCCACCACCATCACTAGCACACTGCCACCACCATCACCATCACACTGCCACCACCATCACCATCACACTGCCACCACCATCACCATCACACTACCACCACCATCACCATCACACTGCCACCACCATCACCATCACACTGCTACCACCATCACCATCACACTGCCACCACCATCACCATCACACTGCTACCACCATCACTGCCACCACCATCACCATCACACTGCCATCACCATCACACTGCTACCACCATCACCATCACACTGCTACCACCATCACCATCACACTGCCATCACCATCACACTGCCACCACCATCATCATCACACTGCCACCACCATCACACATGCTATTATCACAACCAGCTCCTTCAGGATGGTGACTCGTAGCTCATCGGTCAGAACGATCGATTAACTCCCACAAAATCATGAATTAGATTTCGAGGCATTAGGGCGAGACGGGCACCTCGTGTCCCAGAAGAAGCGGTATTTAATCAGTAACAACACTGCGACTAGCCGGAAGATCGAACCCGTGTTGTTTTACCTCGCTTCATGGCGAGAGAAAATTCACGACGCTCTAACCCACTGGTCCAGTGGGTTAGAGCGTCGTGAATTATCGTTCACCACGAGGCGGGCTAAAATAACAGGTTCGATCGAATAAGTAAAACTTGCAGTTTTGGCTTAAATAGCAACGCTCCTCTTGCCAAATAAGGCAAGTGAAAATTTTTGTATGCAATAATTTCGCAAAGATCATTCTGAACCTAACGAAAAAAAATATTTCATTGTGTTTGTTTATTATTAAATTATTGTAAACTTATCTAAAATATATTTTGTTGGATTAGGCTAAATTAAATTGCGCTTGTTATAATAAGGTTAGGTAAGTTTTCTAAGGTTCTTTTGGTACAAAATTATTAATTTTTACATTAACATAAATGAAGAAAATATGTCTTTAAACGTATAAGAGAAAATTTTAGAAAGGACTTAATTTTAAATGAGTTCTTGCTAAATGACCTGTTTTACCTATTCGGCACGACATTATATATATATATATATATATATATATATATATATATATATATATATATATATATATATATATATATATATATATATATATATATATATATATATATATATATATATATATATATAAGAGAGAGAGAGTGTGTTGTAAATTTTGTTAGTGGTGAAGTAAAGTGGTGCGTGCACTAGTGTACATGTACACTCATTAACAACAATTCACCAGACATGAAAGCAGGAAAAACACTCAGAGAAGAAAGTAATATTTAAGACATTGTTTTGCCTACTTACCACCAATTATATTATTAATGTTTTTCAGTACCGACAAGAGTCTTGTGCTGGACTCTTATTGAAGTTCACTGCCTAAGAATATTAGTGAAAGAATTGCATAAATAAAGAAACAGGTGTTAATTAGGTCAAGGAAACATACATATACGAAGAGGTATAACTCCCCTGAAACACTGTAATAACTGTGTTATTTCCTCCTTGTTATCATTGTTCTTAAGAGTACGTCAAAGTTCCTTAGTCAAATTCTAATTAGAACAAGAGGCGCCCCGAGGTGAGGGAGTCCCACTGGGATGTGACCAACACATTGGCATTTATGCCTGGCCTAATTAACGTCCTCATACTAATTAACGAACCGATAATTACCAGGCGAGTGTAACAGTCCTCATCCGCCAGCTGCTGGATTACTGTGACATACCTCTTACCGGTTTCACGAGTTGTCGTCCCGGGAAGCACAGCCTAACGTTCAAGTGTCTTGTTGCTGTCAGCAACCCGCAGGTAGCTGGTAACTCAGTGGTAGCGCGTTCCAGACAGATGGCCAAGTCTCCTCCTAACACCTGTTGTTAGGTGCTAGAGGACTATTGTGTACTGCAACCTATATAAGAGGACCAAAGAACCCTAATGACAATAAGCCACGATGCTTGGCTTTCTTGGATTATCCTGGGTTAATAGCTGCCACGATGCTTGGCTTTCTTGGATTATCCTGGGTTAATAGCTGCCACGATGCTTGGCTTTCTTGGATTATCCTGGGTTAATATCTGCCACATTGCTTGACTTTCTTGGATTATCCTGGGTTAATAGCTGCCACGTTGCTTGGCTTTCTTGGATTATCCTGGGTTAATAGCTGCCACGTTGCTTGGCTTTCTTGGATTATCCTGGGTTAATAGCTGCCACGTTGCTTGGCTTTCTTGGATTATCCTGGGTTAATAGCTGCCACATTGCTTGGCTTTCTTGGATTATCCTGGGTTAATAGCTGCCACGTTGCTTGGCTTTCTTGGATTATCCTGGGTTAATAGCTGCCACATTGCTTGGCTTTCTTAGATTATTCTGGGTTAATAGCTGCCACAATGCTTGGCTTTCTTGGATTATCCTGGGTTAACAGCTTCCTGGGTTAATAATCTCATGGAAGTCTCCCTCAGTTATGACAGCTTGGCAGGTATGGCAGAGTAAGTATGTGTACAGTCACCTCTACAACTTTCTGGCGGCAATATTGCTTATCATAACATCAATGGTACTTAACACCTACAAGTTGAGGTATTAGACACATGTCCAACAACTGGGTGTCGTTATTATGTAGACGTTTAGCCAACCAGTGACTTTATCAGTACAATACAAGGACAAAAATGGATGACTCTAGAGATTGAAGATGAGGTAATCAGTCCCTCAGTCTAGCAGCAGGTGTTTAGTACACTAGTACTGAACACCTGCTAGGCTGAGGGACTAATTACCTCAACTACTTCTTCAGTCTTCTGTTTTTGTCCCGGTAATGTATTGTTAAAGCCACTGATTAGTGAAACGTTTACATAATATATGTATATGAATAGGTAAAATTGCGATTTTGGCTTCAATAGCAACGCTCTTCTTGCTGAATAAGGCAAGCGAAAATTTGTTTATGCAATAATTTCGCAAAAAAAAATCATTCTGAAACTAATGAAAAATATATTTCATTGTGTTTGTTTATTATTAAATTATTGTAAACGTATCTAAAATATATTTTGTTGGATTAGGCTAAATTAAATTGTGCTTGTTATAATAAGGTTAGGTAAGTTTTCTAAGATACTTTTGGTACAAAATTATTAATTTTTACATTAACTAAATTAAAAAATATCTTTAAATGTATAAGAGAAAATTTTAGAAGGGACTTAATTTTAAATGAGTTCTTGCTAATTGACCAATTTTACCTATTCGGCACTACACACACACACACACACACACACACACACACACACACACACACACACACACACACACACACACACACACACACACACACACACACACACACATATATATATATATATATATATATATATATATATATATATATATATATATATATATATATATATATGCAATAAGATCACAGTAAACAGGTGATTTCAGAATATGCAAAACAACCAATCTGAAAAATAGAGAAATTCCAAGCGCTTTCGTGACTACTCACATTATCAAGGAATGTGAGTAGTCACGAAAGCGCTTGGAATTTCTCTATTTTTCACAGTGGTTGTTTTGCATGTGTGTGTATATATATATATATATATATATATATATATATATATATATATATATATATATATATATATATATATATATATATATATATATATATATATATGTATATATATATATATATATATATATATATATATATGTATATATGGAAACATAAACACATGTGCAGTTTAATGTGATCCTTTATTGACAACGTTTCGCCCACACAGTGGGCTTTTTCAAGTCACAAACAGATCTACCCGGGGTGGAAGGTACGTGAGTATTTATAGTCAGGTTCAGAATGTTGAGGTCAGGTGGAGAATGCTGCATCTGATGATCTACCGGGTGGGGTTATAGAGTCCAAAATCTTGGATAGCTTGACAGGGGTATTGGGCAAGTTGTGAGCAGACCTTCTGCAGTGTTCTATGTTCTTATGTGACTTGAAAAAGCCCACTGTGTGGGCGAAACGTTGTCAATAAAGGATCACATTAAACTGCACATGTGTTTATGTTTCCATTGTGTCGGTATTTTATACCATTTATTTTCATATTATATATATATATATATATATATATATATATATATATATATATATATATATATATATATATATATATATATATATATATATATATATATTACACATAACATACATATAAATGCATGCGCACATGTTGATGGTGAAATAATAAGGAAATACAAAGTAAAGAACATGAACGAAAGCTGCCAAATGTGGAGAAACTTTAGGAAGGTCTGACTAAATGATTACTAGAATGTTACCCCTAGCAATAGGCCTACTGGCCCATGCTAGGCTGGTCCAACTCACACTCACACATTTATGTACCTGTCCAACCTATTATTAAATCTACCCAAAGTTGTTTGTTGCGTGGCGCTACCTGGAAGTTTCTCACACTCATCTCTAACTCTAGTACGAGTGAGTTTTCTCTCAGTTTCTAATTTCTTTCTCATTCAAGCACATAATGATGGGAGTTATTGTTGAGCATGCTACTAAATACCCACAAGTTGAAGATTAAGACTCATGTGCAAGAGTTGGGTATATGTTTATAGATGGAACGTTTCGCCTATACAATAGGCTTCTTCAGTCAAATACAAAGGGAGCAGTAGTAATGAGGTAAAGATGATTTAATCAGTCCATCAACCTTGGAGAAATAGTATTTGAGGTGGTCAGTCCCTCAGCTTGGAGAAGAGCTCAGCTTCATGGAGCACATGTGTCTAATTCTTCATCCTGTCAGTATTGTATACCAATTTTGTAGAAGATATTAGTATAATACTCTGGCAGAGTTTGTATTATGTCTGCATCAGCTGGTGGTACAAACTACCCGAGGTATTGTACTTGTAGATGAAGTAGACACTTGTGCAACACTTGGCTGTTGTACAAGTGTCTAATTCATCAACCTGTCGGTTCTATGTACCAGTTATCTACATTACTGTACTTGTAACCCAGCCGAAGCCTGGCAATAGTGACATCCAAGAGTCTGCTGGTTGTGTTGGACGTACCGTAGACATGTGGCTCCTCCTGCATGGAAGAGTGATGATGGATGGACTGATGGTATTAATCTCCCTGTGTCTAAAGTTAATAAAGTTGAAGTTCTTCTCGTGTTTCTCCCAAGTCTGCTAGTTGATAATCTAAGATTATAATTTGCCTCCTTCTTGAAGCAATATGTCTTAGCCGGGTCTTCAGTTTTATCATGCTTTCAAAACTGAGGAAAAATTTACAGGTGTACTATGATTCTGCTATCTACAGTTGTACTATACCTGTGTCTGACGTCCGACACCAGTGTCTGACGTCCGACACCTGTGTCTGACGTCCGACACCAGCGTGTCTTAATTGACACTCATGCTGGAATTAAGAGAATTTATGGATGATAAAGAACCACTTAGACTTAAGGTGTCAACTTTATATAGGACGACACAGTTGTTTACAACTAGTGTCAACTTTATATAGGAGGACACAGTTGTTTACAACTAGTGTCAACTTTATATAGGACGACACAGTTGTTTACAACTAGTGTCAACTTTATATAGGACGACACAGTTGTTTACAACTAGTGTCAACTTTATATAGGAGGACACAGTTGTATACAGCATGTGTCAGCTTTACGACTCACGAAATCGTCATGAGACGATTGCAAACAAAACCATACCACGGGTGGAGATTGAACTCGTGGCGAGTGAGTCGTAAAACTCCAGACCAGTGCGTAAACCACTGGGTCAGCTGGCTACAATAAGATTTATCCAACTAGGTATATTTATACACAAGAATGGTATACAATACCGACAAGATGAAATTAAGACACATGTGCAACATCTGGGCATCTTTATTGTAGACGTTTCGCCATCCAGTGGCTTTATCAATACAAATTCCAGGACATAACTTGAAGATAGTAGAACTATGTACAGAAGATGAGGTAATCAGTCCCTCAACCTAGGAGTAGGTGCGAACAGCACCGTAGTCGTGGATATTCTGAAGCAGAAGCAAGGCGCCTGACGCTTATATACTAACGTCAGGTGGAAATGGGACAGGTAGCAGATGAGGGCATAGTCACTGATAGGCGGGATTCCCCATTGGAAGTAGGTCCTACCTAAAGAGATGGGTTAGTTGTAGTTGTCGTAGTCGTGAAGGTTATGTACATGTCCTCAGAATCAAGATTCCAAGTTGTCGGCAGTGTCTGACAAGTTGTCGGTATTGTATACCATTCTTGTACAACTTGTCAGACACTGCAACATCATGGAATCTTGATTCTGAGGACATGTACATAACCTTCACGACTACGACAACTACTACTACAACTAACCCATCTCTTTGGGTAGGACCTACTTCCACTGGGGAATCCCGCCTACCAGTGACTATGCCCTCATCTGCTACCCGTCCCATTTCCACCTGACGTTAGTATATAAGCGTCAGGCGCCTTGCTACTGCTTCACAGTCTCCCTACGATTCCCGTTGGGGAGGGTAACCTCTACCTGTTCGACAATGCTCGCACATCGTGTTAAAATCAAACCAGCCAGTAGTGTTATAAATGATTCCACTAAACTATTACTTGCTGCCGCTATGAGGACCTGCCTACATCTCAAATTCACAGCGATCCACTCACTCAAGGACTCCTTTATTGTCGTCTGCACCGACGACAATGAAGCAGCTAAACTTATGGATGACACTGCAATGAACACATTACGAGACCGACAATTCATCATATCACCGTCTCCCTCCTTGCTGGCGAAACGTTCAGTTTTTGTTAAACAATTGGATAAGATAATCACATCCATTCCAACGGATGAACTGAAGACCTCTATCGAAGACCAAAATATCTGGGCCTCTGTAGACACCATCACACGAATTCCCAGTGCCTCATCTTATGATCAAAATCACATTTTCAAACATAGATATGGCTACCCAAGCACTCTCTAATGGACTAGCTATCTCATATTACCACGTACATCCACGCCACATTGAACCTGAACGTTTTGCCCATGTCTCTCCCTGTTGGAACTGTTACTCTTATCAACATTCAACAAAGGACTGTCCCATTAAAGACAAAAAGTTCTGTTCTACCTGTGGAAAAGAAGGTCATAACTTCAAAGCCTGCACCACCACCAATGCCACTCCAACATGTCTTAACTGCAAGGGTACTCATCATACCCTTGCAGCAAAATGCCCACTACGAAAAGAAGTAATGTCGAAAAAAATTAAAGAAGAAACCAAGAAGAATAGTCCCAAATCGCCGACATATACCGCCATTTCAAAACTCCAGTCGGACACCGCCAGAATTCTACAAGCCACACAGCAGTCATCTCTATCCAGCAATTCCCTTTCTGCACTCCCTGACGCTGCTCCCTCTAAGGTGTTGTACTGCTTGATGTATGCGCACCTTGCAAATGCAGCAAACCCAGGCACATTCAACACTACAATTAACGAACTATTCCGTCTTAACAACATGCCGTCATTCAACTTTCCTGACTCGCCAACATCACAGGACTTCCTCAAGATTATCCCAAACATCGCTAACTTCACATCAACTTCAGGCCCAAATCCTAACTCTGCCCCAAAAAACACTCCTGAACCACCCCCAGTGACCACTGCCACCTCTCAACAACCACCAACAACCAGCCAGACCGCAAATACTCTAAACTCCCAGCCTCCTCTTGACACAATCACTGTAGAAACAACTGAACAAGAATTTCCTGACGAATCCCCCGACGAAGCAGATAGCGACGACTCCAGCACACCCTCTTGGGAAAACCTTACTTTCTACACCTCTCCCTCGAACGCTGACACCATGACCTGCTCTGAACTCTACAAAGGCCTCGGTGATGGAACAGTCAAGTATGCCTGCGAATCACCTCTTCACTTCACACTCACTCAAGTTCTTGAGTTCATCAAGCCTCTTCGTTTCATTTTTTCCAACAAGACAACGCTATACCACCTCTCCAGGAGCAGCTTCAAGAAGTTTGCAAATGGCTCCACTGCAAACCTGCCTCCTCAACTACTAAAATAACCTCCCACATGTCTGCTGCCCTCTGATGGTCCTACCTGCCTGCCCTCTCCTGCGACCTGGAAACTTCCAGCTCTCGAGACTCAAAGACCTCACCTACCACGAGACTGTTGCATACACAGCTTGCTCTCTTCCCGTTTTTTCTCCAAGTCTGTCCCACGATCGCCTTAGCTGCTGGGTCAAGCCCTGGCTCTATTTCTACGACTAAGAACACTCCTCTCCAGCGCTATTCTTCGTCTGTCCCGTCTTCCCCGCTCATCCAATTGGGATCTTACCTGCACTTGCTTGCTTGCTTGCTTCTTCTTCAGAATCTCCACGACTATGGTGCTCTTCGCACCTACTCCTAGGTTGAGGGACTGATTACCTCATCTTCTGTACATAAGTTATGTCCTGGAATTTGTACTGATAAAGCCACTGGATGGCGAAACGTCTACAATAAAGATACCCAGATGTTGAACATGTGTCTTAATTTCATATTTATACACCATAGAGAGGTTAGCACAGGCCCTCACTGTAACAACAAATGTCTCGAGTTTAATCCCTACCCGTGGTATGGTTTGTCAACTTCATATAGGAGAACACAGGGATTTAAACAACTTTATATAGGAGGGCACAGGTGTTTACACAACTTTATATAGGAGGACACAGGTATTAACACAGCTTTATATAGGAGGACACAGGTGTTTACACAACTTTATATAGGACACATGTGTTTGCACAGCTTTATATAGGGGACACAGGTGTTTACACAACGTTATATAGGAGGACAGGTGTTTACACAACTTTATATAGGACACAGGTGTTTACACAACTTTATATAGGAGGACACAGGCGTTTACACAACTTTATATAGGACACAGGTGTTTACACAACTTTATATAGGACACAGGTGTTTACACAACTTTATATAGGAGGACACAGGTGTTTACACAACTTTATATAGGAGGACACAGGTGTTTACACAACTTTATATAGGACACAGGTGTTTACACAACTTTATATAGGAGGACACAGGTGTTTACACAACTTTATATAGGAGGACACAGGTGTTCGCACAACTTTATATAGGACACAGGTGTTTACACAACTTTATATGGGAGCACACAGGTGTTTACACAACTTTATATAGGACGACACAGGTGTTTACACAATTTTATATAGGACACGTGTTTACACAACTTTATATAGGACACAGGTGTTTGCACAACTTTATATAGGAGGACACAGGTGTTTACACAACTTTATATAGGAGGACACAGGTGTTTACACAACTTTATATAGGAGGACACAGGTATTTACACAGCTTTATATAGGAGGGCACAGGTGTTTACACAACTTTATATAGGAGAACACAGGTGTTTACGAGTATAGGCAACAGTTCACTTGGAAAAGTGTGCAAACTCGTAGTTGATGCCTCTTCTAATTTTTATGTGGGAACATCACTCTGCATGACATCAACGGAACTACCACTCCCCACTACCTGCTCTACCCACTACCTGTGCTCCACGCCCCACTACCTGTGCCACACCCTACTACATGTGCAAATATTATCGTGGGAAGCGACTTGCTTGAGGAGTGTTAATTATGGTAATGATCCAGTACAAATGCACGCACATGTGTGTACATACGCACGCACAAATTTGTACACACGCACGCACATGTGTGTACACACGCACGCACATGTGTGTACACGTGCTCGTACGTGTGTATACACGCACGTACATGTGTGTACACACGCACGCACATGTGTGTACACACGCACGCACATGTGTGTACATACGCACGCAAATAAACACTAATTTTCCAAATAAGTCTTTTTTTTATCACTGTCCCAATTAATATGCACACTACTGTATCTTTGTAACAGCTGTGTCTGAAAGAAGGGACTGTAGCATAATTTGCAATAAATGAGAGTTGAAAGAAAGAGGTCTTTTTAATATTAAGAGCGAGTTTATTAGTAGTCATGCAGGTGAGAAAGTCTTGTCAATATTAAGCTGTATAGTCCTTGTGGCTTAGCGCTTCTTTTTGATTATAATAATAATAATTGTCAATATTAAGAATGAGTTTATTGGCAGTCATGCAGGTAGATATCTATACGATCTTATTAACAGTGTTATTGAAAGACTTCGGATTTGAATTTTAGATAACAGAATTTGTGACATCTCCAAACAACAGGTTTAAGTACTTGAGATGCACTGGAAAGGTCACTGATGTATATGAGGAGAAACAGAGGGCCGAGAACACTGCCCTGAGGTACCCCTATGTTGATAGGTCGAGTTGACAAGGTTATGTCCTTGATGGAGACATACTGGTGTGTGCTGTTTAAGTAAGACTTTACGTATGCAAGAGCATGACCTCTGATGCCATAATGTTTTGTCTTAAGATGCAGGATGTTGTAGTCTACCATAAAGTCAGTGAAGAGGCCCGGTGAATATTCAACATTTTCAAGAGCTGCATAATTCAAGTTAGGCATCTTTATAATTGTATCTTTTATACTTCTCCTGGCACGAAGACAAACTGGCATTGGCTGAGTATATCGTGGGACACTAGGAAAGTTAGTTATTGGCATATAGTTGTTCACAAAGATTGAGTCTCCTCTATGCAGCTGGGGTAACCCTTGCTATCTTAAGCACTGTTGGGAAAGTTTTGGTTTCTAATGATTTGTTGAACAATATAGCAATGATGCGTGATAGCACATGAGCTGCCTTATTGTACGTTAGTGGTGGTAGCTGAGTTTCCTGTCTTGATTTTCAGCTAATATATTACTGAAGTAGCTTCAGTAGGATTAGTTTCAGCTAGATACACAGAGTTCTGGAGATATGCAACAAGGTGGTCGTTCGCTTGGAACTATTGTAACATAACTTATCCAAACCTAAGGCAACCTAACTTAACCTAACCTGTCCTACTCTAGCACAAACCTAACTAACGTACCTAACTAAAGAAAAACTAACGTAACTGACTAAAAAACTAACGTAACTAACTAAAGAAAATAGAAGTTGAGAAAACTGTAAGTGTTAAGAAATTTAAACAGACATTAACATTACAAAGTTATATAAATGAATGAAGATACCTGATGTAATACATGAAAAAGGCGAAGGAAAGACAGACAAAAAGGAGAGGGGGGGGGGGGGGAAAGCTGAAAAAAAAATAAGAAAAGAAGAAAAAGTTTTATAACAAAAAGCCAGCAACAGAAAACGCGGTGAGGCACAAAAACAGTATTGGCTAAAAAAAAGTGATTATTATATAACAGTGAAAAAAGTGAGACGATACTCACACACTTAAAATTATCAGGGAAAAGACGAATTAAAACTAAGACTTGTGAGTGTTAGAGCAGTGGTTATGTGACTTGTGTAGAGCAGTGGTTATGTGACTCTTGTGTTAGAGCAGTGGTTATGTGACTCTTGTGTTAGAACAGTGGTTATGTGACTTGTGTAGAGCAGTGGTTATGTGACTCGTGTTAGAGCAGTTATGTGACTTGTGTTAGAGCAGTGGTTATGTGACTTGTGTAGAGCAGTGGTTATGTGACTCTTGTGTTAGAGCAGTTATGTGACTTGTGTCAGAGCAGTGGTTATATGACTTGTGTTAGAGCAGTGGTTATGTGACTCTTGTGCTAGAGCCGTGGTTATATGACTCTCGTGTTAGAGCAGTGGTTATGTGACTCTTGTGTCAGAGCAGTGGTTATGTGACTTGTGTTAGAGCAGTGGCTATATGACTTGTGTTAGAGCAGTGCTTATGTGACTCTTGTGTTACAGCAGTGGTTATATGACTCTTGTGTAAGAGCAGTGGTTATGTGACTCTTGTGTTAGAGCAGTGGTTATATGACTTTTGTTAGAGCAGTGGTTATATGACTTGTGTTAGAGCAGTAGCTATGTGACTTGTGTTAGAGCAATGGTTATGTGACTCTTGTGTTAGAGCAGTGGTTATATGACTTGTGTTAGAGCAGTGGTTGTGTGACTCTTGTGCTAAGTAAGTAAGTAAGTAAGTAAGTAAGTAAGTAAATTTATTCAGGTATACACAATACAGTTACATAGAATTATCATACATAGCAGCATATGTGTAGAGAACCTAGGTTATGTGACTTGTGTTAGAGCAGTGGCTATATGACTTGTGTTAGAGCAGTGGTTATGTGACTCTTGTGTTAGAGCAGTGGTTATATGACTTGTGTTAGAGCAGTGGTTATGTGACTCTTGTGTTAGAGCAGTGGTTATATGACTTGTGTTAGAGCAGTGGTTATGTGACTCTTGTGTTAGAGCAGTGGTTATGTGACTCTTGTGTTAGAGCAGTGATTATATGACTTGTGTTAGAGCAGTGGTTATGTGACTTGTGTTAGAGCAGTTGTTATGCGACTTTTGTGTTAGAGCAGTGGTTATGTGACTCTTGTGTTAGAGCAGTGGTTATATGACTTGTGTTAGAGCAGTGGTTATGTGACTTTTGTGTTAGAGCAGTGGTTATGTGACTCTTGTGTTAGAGCAGTGGTTATGTGGCTCTTGTGTCAGGGCAGTGGTTATGTGGCTCTAGTGTCAGAGCAGTGGTTATGTGACTCTTGTGTCAGAGCAGTGGTTATGTGACTATTGTGGCAGAGCAGTGTTTATGTGACTATTGTGTTAGAACAGTGGTTATGTGACTCTTGTGTCAGAGCAGTGGTTATGTGACTATTGTGGCAGAACAGTGGTTGTATGACTCTTGTGTCAGCGCAGTGGTTGTGTGACTTGTGTCAGAGCAGTGGTTGTTATGTGGCTCTTGTGTCAGGGCAGTGGTTGTGTGACTCTTGTATCAGAGCAGTGGTTGTGTGAATTGTGTCAGAGCAGTGGTTATGTGCCTCTTGTGTCAGGGCAGTGGTTGTGTGACTTGTGTCAGAGCAGTGGTTATGTGACTCTTGTGTTAGAGCAGTTATGTGACTTGTGTTAGAGCAGTGGTTATGTGGCTCTTCTGTTAGAGCAGTGGTTATGTGACTTGTGTCAGAGCAGTGGTTATGTGAATTGTGTCAGAGCAGTGGTTATGTGACTCCTGTGTTAGAGCAGTGGCTATATGACTTGTGTTACAGCAGTGGTTATGTGACTCATGTGTTACAGCAGTGGTTATATGACTCTTGTGTAAGAGCAGTGGTTATGTGACTAGTGTGTTAGAGCAGTTATGTGACTCTTGTGTTAGAGCAGTGGTTATATGATTTTTTTTAGAGCAGTGGTTATATGACTTGTGTTAGAGCAATAGCTATGTGACTTGTGTTAGAGCAGTGGTTATGTGACTCTTGTGTTAGAGCAGTGGTTATATGACTTGTGTTAGAGCAGTGGTTATGTGACTCTTGTGTTAGAACAGTGGTTATGTGACTTGTGTTAGAGCAGTAGCTATGTGACTTGTGTTAGAGCAGTGGTTATGTGACTCTTGTGTTAGAGCAGTGGTTATATGACTTGTGTTAGAGCAGTGGTTATGTGACTCTTGTGTTAGAGCAGTGGTTATGTGACTCTTGTGTTAGAGCAGTGGTTATGTGACTTTTGTCTTAGAGCAGTGGTTATATGACTTGTGTTAGAGCAGTGGTTATGTGACTCTTGTGTTAGAGCAGTGGTTATATGACTTGTGTTAGAGCAGTGGTTATGTGACTTGTGTTAGAGCAGTGGTTATGTGACTCTTGTGTTAGAGCAGTGTTTATATGACTCTTGTGTTAGAGCAGTGGTTATGTGACTTGTGTTAGAGCAGTGGTTATGCGACTTTTGTGTTAGAGCAGTGGTTATGTGGCTCTTGTGTTAGAGCAGTGGTTATATGACTTGTGTTAGAGCAGTGGTTATGTGACTTCTGTGTTAGAGCAGTGGTTATGTGACTTGTGTTTGAGCAGTGGTTATATGACTCTTGTGTTAGAGCAGTGGTTATGTGGCTCTTGTGTTAGAGCAGTGGTTATGTGACTCTTGTGTTAGAGCAGTGGTTATGTGACTCTTGTGTTAGAGCAGTGGTTATGTGACTTGCGTTAGAACAGTGGTTATGTGACTCTTGTGTTAGAGCAGTGGTTATGTGACTCTTGTGTTAGAGCAGTGGTTATATGACTCTTGTGTTAGAGCAGTGGCTATTACACTTGTGTTAGAGCAGTGGTTATATGACTCTCGTGTTAGAGCAGTGGTTATGTGACTTGTGTCAGAGCAGTGGTTGTGTGACTCTTGTGTCAGAGCAGTGGTTGTGTGACTTGTGTCAGAGCAGTGGTTATGTGGTTCTTGTGTCAGAGCAGTGGTTGTGTGACTTGTGTCAGAGCAGTGGTTGTGTGACTCTTGTGTCAGACCAGTGGTTATGTGGCTCTTGTGTCAGAGCAATGGTTGTGTGACTCTTGTGTCAGAGTAGTGGTTGTGTGACTCTTGTGTCAGAGCAGTGGTTATGTGGCTCTTGTGTTAGAGCAGTGGTTATGTGACTCTTGTGTTAGAGCCGTGGTTATGTGACTTGTGTTAGAGCAGTGGTTATATGACTTGTGTTAGAGCAGTGGTTATGTGACTCTTGTGTTAGAGCAGTGGTTATGTAACTCTTGTGTTAGAGCAGTGGTTATGTGACTCTTGTGTTAGAGCAGTGGTTATGTGACTCTTGTGTTAGAACAGTGGTTATGTGACTCTTGTGTTAGAGCAGTAGTTATGTGACTCTTGTGTTAGAGCAGTGGTTATATGACTCTTGTGTCAGAGCAGTGATTATGTGACTCTTGTGTTAGAGCAGTGGTTGTGTGACTCTTGTGTCAAAAGAGTGGTTATGTGGCTCTTGTGTCATAGCAGTGTTTGTGTGACGCTTGTGTCAGAGTAGTGGTTGTGTGACTCTTGTGTCAGAGCAGTGGTTATGTGGCTCTTGTGTCAGAGCAGTGGTTATGTACTATTGTGGCAGAGCAGTGTTTATGTGACTATTTTGTTAGAGCAGTGGTTATGTGACTTGTGTCAGAGCAGTGGTTACGTGACTTATGTCAGAGGAGAGGTTATGTGACTCTTGTGTCAGAGCAGTGGTTATGTGACTCTTGTGTCAGAGCAGTGGTTATGTGACTATTGTGGCAGAGCAGTGGTTGTGTGACTCTTGTGTCAGAGCAGTGGTTGTGTGACTTGTGTCAGAGCAGTGGTTGTTTTGTGGCTCTTGTGTCAGGGCAGTGGTTGTGTGACTCTTGTATCAGAGCAGTGGTTGTGTGAATTGTGTCAGAGCAGTGGTTATGTGGCTCTTGTGTCAGGGCAGTGGTTATATGACTTGTGTTACAGCAGTGGTTATGTGACTCTTGTGTTAGAGCAGTGGTTATATGACTTGTGTTAGAGCAGTGGTTATGTGACTCTTGTGTTAGAGCAGTGGTTATGTGACTCTTGTGTTAGAGCAGTGGTTATGTGACTCTTGTGTTAGAGCAGTGGTTATATGACTTGTGTTAGAGCAGTGGTTATATGACTCTCGTGTTAGAGCAGTGGTTATGTGACTCTTGTGTCAGAGCAGTGGTTGTGTGACTTGTGTCAGAGCAGTGGTTATGTAGTTCTTGTGTCAGAGCAGTGGTTGTGTGACTTGTGTCAGAGCAGTGGTTGTGTGACTCTAGTGTTAGAGCAGTGGTTATGTGACTCTTGTGTCAGAGCAGTGGTTATGTGGCTCTTGTGTCATAGCAGTGGTTGTGTGACTCTTGTGTCAGAGTAGTGGTTGTGTGACTTGTGTCAGAGCAGTGGTTATGTGGCTCTTGTGTCAGGGCAGTGGTTATGTGGCTCTAGTGTCAGAGCAGTGGTTATGTGACTCTTGTGTCAGAGCAGTGGTTATGTACTATTGTGGCAGAGCAGTGTTTATGTGGCTATTGTGTTAGAGCAGTGGTTATGTGACTTGTGTCAGAGCAGTGGTTATGTGACTTATGTCAGAGCAGAGGTTATGTGACTCTTGTGTCAGAGCAGTGGTTATGTGACTCTTGTGTCAGAGCAGTGGTTATGTGACTATTGTGGCAGAGCAGTGGTTGTGTGACTCTTGTGTCAGAGCAGTGGTTGTGTGACTCTTGCGTCAGATCAGTGGTTATGTGACTTGTGTCAGAGCAGTGGTTGTATGATTTGTGTTAGAGCAGTTTTGTGCGAGGGTAGACTTGTGTCAGAGCACTGGTGTGTGAGGGTAGACTTGTGTCAGAGCACTGGTGTGTGATGGTAGACTTGTGTCAGAGCACTGGTGTGTGAGGGTAGACTTGTGTGAGAGCAGTGGTGTGTGAGGGGTAGACTTGTGTCAGAGCAGTGGTGTGTGAGGGTAGACTTGTGTCAGAGCCGTGGTGTGTGAGGGTAGACTTGTGTCAGAGCAGTGGTGTGTGAGGGTAGATTTGTGTCAGAGCAGTGGTGTCTGAGGGGTAGACTTGTGTCAGAACAGTGGTGTGTGAGGGTAGAGTTGTGTCGAAGCAGTGGTGTGTGATGGTAGACTTGTGTCAGAGCACTGGTGTGTGAGGGTAGACTTGTGTCAGAGCAGTGGTGTGTGAGGGTAGACTTGTGTCAGAGCACTGGTGTGTGATGGTAGACTTGTGTCAGAGCACTGGTGTGTGATGGTAGACTTGTGTCAGAGCACTGGTGTGTGAGGGTAGACTTGTGTGAGAGCAGTGGTGTGTGAGGGGTAGACTTGTGTCAGAGCAGTGGTGTGTGAGGGTAGACTTGTGTCAGAGCCGTGGTGTGTGAGGGTAGACTTGTGTCAGAGCAGTGGTGTGTGAGGGTAGATTTGTGTCAGAGCAGTGGTGTCTGAGGGGTAGACTTGTGTCAGAACAGTGGTGTGTGAGGGTAGAGTTGTGTCGAAGCAGTGGTGTGTGAGGGTAGAGTTGTGTCAGAGCACTAGTGTGTGAGGGTAGAGTTGTGTCAGAGCTTTGGTGTGTGAGGGTAGACATGTGTCAGAGCAGTGATGTGTGAGGGTAGACTTGTGTCAGAGCAGTGGTGTGTGAGGGTAGACTTTTGTGTCAGAGCAGTGGTGTGTGAGGGTAGACTCTTGTGTCAGAGCACTGGTGTGTGAGGGTAGACTTTTGTTAGAACAGTGGTGTGTGAGGGTAGACTTGTGTCACAGCAGTGGTGTGTGAGGGGTAGACTTGTGTCAGAACAGTGGTGTGTGAGGGTAGAGTTGTGTCAGTGCAGTGGTGTGTGAGGGTAGAGTTGTGTCAGAGCACTAGTGTGTGAGGGTAGAGTTGTGTCAGAGCTTTGGTGTGTGAGGGTAGACTTTTGTGTCAGAGCAGTGGTGTGTGAGGGTAGACTTGTGTCAGAGCACTGGTGTGTGAGGGTAGACTTTTGTGTCAGTGCAGTGGTGTGTGAGGGTAGACTCTTGTGTCAGAGCACTGGTGTGCGAGGGTAGACTCATGTGTCAGAGCAATGATGTGTGAGGGTAGACTTGTGTCAGGGCAGTGGTGTGTGAGGGTAGACTTTTGTGTCAGAGCAGTGGTGTGTGAGGGTAGACTCTTGTGTCAGAGCAGTGGTGTGTGAGGGTAGACTTGTGTCAGAGCAGTGGTGTGTGAGGGTAGAGTTGAGTCAGAGCACTAGTGTGTGAGGGTAGACTTGTGTCAGAGCACTGGTGTGTGAGAGTAGACTTATGTCAGAACAGTGGTGTGTAAGGGTAGACCTGTGTCAGAGCAGTGATGTGTGAGGGTAAACCATTGTGTCAGAGCAGCGGTGTGTATGGGTAGACTTGTGTCAGAGCAGTGTTGTGTGAGGGGTAGACTTATGTCAGCACAGTGGTGTGTGAGGGTAGACTTATGTCAGAGCAGTGGTGTGTGAGGGTAGACTTGTGTCACAGCAGTGGTCTGTGAGGGTAGACTTGTGTCAGAGCAGTGGAGTGTGAGGGTAGACTTGTGTCAGAGCAGTGGTGTGTGAGGGTAGACCTGTGTCAGAGCAGTGGTGTGTGAGGGTAGACTTATGTCAGAGCAGTGGTGTGTGAGGGTAGACTCATGTGTCAGAGCAGTGGTGTGTGAGGGATAGACTTGTGTCAGAGCAGTGGTGTGTGAGGGTAGACTTGTGTCAGAGCAGTGGTGTGTGAGAGTAGACTCTTGTGTCAGAGCAGTGGTGTGTGAGGGTGGACTTGTGTCAGAGCAGTGGTGTGTGAGGGTAGACTTGTGTCAGAGCAGTGGTGTGTGAGGGTAGACTTGTGTCAGTGCAGTGGTGTGTGAGGGTAGACTTGTGTCAGAGCACTGGTGTGTGAGGGTAGACTTGTGTCAGAGCAGTGGTGTGTGAGGGTAGACTTGTGTCAGAGCAGTGGTGTGTGAGGGTAGAGCTGTGTCAGATCGGTGGTGTGTGAGGATAGACTTGTGCCACAGCAGTGGTGTGTGAGGGTAGACTTGTGTCAGAGCAGTGGTGTGTGAGGGTAGACTTGTGTCAGAGCAGTGGTGTGTGAGGGTAGACCTGTGTCAGAGCAGTGGTGTGTGAGGGTAGACTTATGTCAGACCTTTGGTGTGTGAGGGTAGACTCTTGTGTCAGAGCAGTGGTGTGTGAGGGTAGACTTCTGTCAGAGCAGTGGTGTGTGAGGGTAGACTTGTGTCAGAGCAGTGGTGTGTGAGGGTAGACTTGTGTCAGAGCAGTGGTGTGTGAGGGTGGACTTGTGTCAGAGCAGTTGTGTGTGAGGGTAGACTTGTGTCAGAGCAGTGGTGTGTGAGGGTAGACTTGTGTCAGAGCAGTGGTGTGTGAGGGTATACTTGTATCAAAGCACTGGTGTGTGAGGGTAGACTTGTGTCAGAGCAGTGGTGTGTGAGGGTAGACTTGTGTCAGAGCACTGGTGTGCGAGGGTAGAGTTGTGTCAGATCGGTGGTGTGTGAGGATAGACTTGTGTCATAGCAGTGATGTGTGAGGGTAGACTTGTGTCAGAGCAGTGGTGTGTGAGGGTAGACTTGTGTCAGAGCAGTGGTGTGTGAGGGTAGACTTGTGTCAGAGCAGTGGTGTGTGAGGGGTAGACTTGTGTCAGAACAGTGGTGTGTGAGGGTAGAGTTGTGTCAGAGCAGTGGTGTGTGAGGGTAGACTTGTGTCAGAGCAGTGGTGTGTGAGAGTAGACTTATGTCAGACCTTTGGTGTGTGAGGGTAGACTCTTGTGTCAGAGCAGTGGTGTGTGAGGGATAGACTTGTGTCAGAGCAGTGGTGTGTGAGGGTAGACTTGTGTCAGAGCAGTGGTGTGTGAGGGTAGACTCTTGTGTCAGTGCAGTGGTGTGTGAGGGTGGACTTGTGTCAGAGCACTGGTGTGTGAGGGTAGACTTATGTCAGACCTTTGGTGTGTGACGGTAGACTCTTGTGTCAGAGCAGTGGTGTGTGAGGGTAGACTTGTGTCAGAGCAGTGGTGTGTGAGGGTAGACTTGTGTCAGAGCAGTGGTGTGTGAGGGTAGACTCTTGTCTCAGAGCAGTGGTGTGTGAGGGTAGACTTGTGTCAGAGCAGTGGTGTGTGAGGGTAGACTCTTGTGTCAGAGCAGTGGTGTGTGAGGGTGGACTTGTGTCAGAGCAGTGGTGTGTGAGGGTAGACTTGTGTCAGAGCAGTGGTGTGTGAGGGTAGACTTGTGTCAGAGCAGTGGTGTGTGAGGGTAGACTTGTGTAAGAGCAGTGGTGTGTGAGGGTAGACTTGTGTCAGAGCACTGGTGTGTGAGGGTAGACTTGTGTGAGAGCAGTGGTGTGTGAGGGGTAGACTTGTGTCAGAGCAGTGGTGTGTGAGGGTAGACTTGTGTCAGAGCCGTGGTGTGTGAGGGTAGACTTGTGTCAGAGCAGTGGTGTGTGAGGGTAGACTTTTGTCAGAGCAGTGGTGTGTAAGGGTAGACTTGTGTCAGAGCA
This sequence comes from Cherax quadricarinatus, assembly GCF_038502225.1. NCBI lineage: Eukaryota > Metazoa > Arthropoda > Malacostraca > Decapoda > Parastacidae > Cherax > Cherax quadricarinatus. The sequence goes on along the minus strand of NC_091347.1, from coordinate 1,516,767 downwards.
GTGGTGTGTGAGGGGTAGACTTGTGTCAGAACAGTGGTGTGTGAGGGTAGAGTTGTGTCAGAGCAGTGGTGTGTGAGGGTAGAGATGTGTCAGAGCACTAGTGTGTGAGGGTAGAGTTGTGTCAGAGCTTTGGTGTGTGAGGGTAGACATGTGTCAGAGCAGTGATGTGTGAGGGTAGACTTGTGTCAGAGCAGTGGTGTGTGAGGGTAGACTTTTGTGTCAGAGCAGTGGTGTGTGAGGGTAGACTCTTGTGTCCGAGCACTGGTGTGTGAGGGTAGACTTTTGTTAGAACAGTGGTGTGTGAGGGTAGACTTGTGTCAGAGCAGTGGTGTGTGAGGGGTAGACTTGTGTCAGAACAGTGGTGTGTGAGGGTAGAGTTGTGTCAGGGCAGTGGTGTGTGAGGGTAGAGTTGTGTCAGAGCACTAGTGTGTGAGGGTAGAGTTGTGTCAGAGCTTTGGTGTGTGAGGGTAGACTTTTGTGTCAGAGCAGTGGTGTGTGAGGGTAGACTCTTGTGTCAGAGCACTGGTGTGTGAGGGTAGACTTTTGTGTCAGAGCAGTGGTGTGTGAGGGTAGACTCTTGTGTCAGAGCACTGGTGTGTGAGGGTAGACTCATGTGTCAGAGCAGTGATGTGTGAGGGTAGACTTGTGTCAAGGCAGTGGTGTGTGAAGGTAGACTTTTGTGTCAGAGCAGTGGTGTGTGAGGGTAGACTTGTGTCAGAGCAGTGGTGTGTGAGGGTAGAGTTGAGTCAGAGCACTAGTGTGTGAGGGTAGAGTTGTGTCAGAGCACTGGTGTGTGAGGGTAGACTTGTGTCAGAGCACTGGTGTGTGAGAGTAGACTTATGTCAGAACAGTGGTGTGTAAGGGTAGACCTGTGTCAGAGCAGTGATGTGTGAGGGTAAACCATTGTGTCAGAGCAGCGGTGTGTATGGGTAGACTTGTGTCAGAGCAGTGTTGTGTGAGGTGTAGACTTATGTCAGCACAGTGGTGTGTGAGGGTAGACTTATGTCAGAGCAGTGGTGTGTGAGGGTAGACTTGTGTCAGAGCAGTGGTGTGTGAGGGTAGACTTGTGTCAGAGCAGTGGTGTGTGAGGGTAGACTTGTGTCAGAGCAGTGGTGTGTGAGGGTAGACCTGTGTCAGAGCAGTGGTGTGTGAGGGTAGACTTATGTCAGAGCAGTGGTGTGTGAGGGTAGACTCTTGTGTCAGAGCAGTGGTGTGTGAGGGATAGACTTGTGTCAGAGCAGTGGTGTGTGAGGGTACACTTGTGTCAGAGCAGTGGTGTGTGAGAGTAGACTCTTGTGTCAGAGCAGTGGTGTGTGAGGGTGGACTTGTGTCAGAGCAGTGGTGTGTGAGGGTAGACTTGTGTCAGAGCAGTGGTGTGTGAGGGTAGACTTGTGTCAGTGCAGTGGTGTGTGAGGGTAGACTTGTGTCAGAGCAGTGGTGTGTGAGGGTAGACTTGTGTCAGAGCACTGGTGTGTGAGGGTAGACTTGTGTCAGAGCAGTGGTGTGTGAGGGTAGACCTGTGTCAGAGCAGTCGTGTGTGAGGGTAGACTTATGTCAGACCTTTGATGTGTTAGGGTAGACTCTTGTGTCAGAGCAGTGGTGTGTGAGGGTAGACTTGTGTCAGAGCAGTGGTGTGTGAGGGTAGACCTGTGTCAGAGCAGTCGTGTGTGAGGGTAGACTTATGTCAGACCTTTGATGTGTGAGGGTAGACTCTTGTGTCAGAGCAGTGGTGTGTGAGGGTAGACTTGTGTCAGAGCAGTGGTGTGTGAGGGTAGACTTGTGTCAGAGCAGTGGTGTGTGAGGGTAGACTTGTGTCAGAGCAGTGGTGTGTGAGGGTGGACTTGTGTCAGAGCAGTGGTGTGTGAGGGTAGACTTGTGTCAGAGCAGTGGTGTGTGAGGGTAGACTTGTGTCAGAGCAGTGGTGTGTGAGGGTAGACTTGTGTCAGAGCAGTGGTGTGTGAGGGTGGACTTGTGTCAGAGCAGTGGTGTGTGAGGGTAGACTTGTGTCAGAGCAGTGGTGTGTGAGGGTAGACTTGTGTCAGAGCAGTGGTGTGTGAGGGTATACTTGTATCAGAGCACTGGTGTGTGAGGGTAGACTTGTGTCAGAGCAGTGGTGTGTGAGGGTAGACTTGTGTCAGAGCACTCGTGTGCGAGGGTAGAGTTGTGTCAGATCGGTGGTGTGTGAGGATAGACTTGTGTCATAGCAGTGATGTGTGAGGGTAGACTTGTGTCAGAGCAGTGGTGTGTGAGGGTAGACTTGTGTCAGAGCAGTGGTGTGTGAGGGTAGACTTGTGTCAGAGCAGTGGTGTGTGAGGGGTAGACTTGTGTCAGAACAGTGGTGTGTGAGGGTAGAGTTGTGTCAGAGCAGTGGTGTGTGAGGGTAGACTTGTGTCAGAGCAGTGGTGTGTGAGAGTAGACTTATGTCAGACCTTTGGTGTGTGAGGGTAGACTCTTGTGTCAGAGCAGTGGTGTGTGAGGGATAGACTTGTGTCAGAGCAGTGGTGTGTGAGGGTAGACTTGTGTCAGAGCAGTGGTGTGTGAGGGTAGACTCTTGTGTCAGTGCAGTGGTGTGTGAGGGTGGACTTGTGTCAGAGCAGTGGTGTGTGAGGGTAGACTTGTGTCAGAGCAGTGGTGTGTGAGGGTAGACTTGTGTCAGTGCAGTGGTGTGTTAGGGTAGACTTGTGTCAGAGCAGTGGTGTGTGAGGGTAGACTTGTGTCAGAGCACTGGTGTGTGAGGGTAGACTTGTCAGAGCAGTGGTGTGTGAGGGTAGACTTGTGTCAGAGCAGTGGTCTGTGATGGTAGACTTGTGTCAGAGCAGTGGTGTGTGAGGGTAGATTTGTGTCAGAGCAGTGGTGTGTGAGGGTAGACCTGTGTCAGAGCAGTGGTGTGTGAGGGTAGACTTATGTCAGACCTTTGGTGTGTGACGGTAGACTCTTGTGTCAGAGCAGTGGTGTGTGAGGGTAGACTTGTGTCAGAGCAGTGGTGTGTGAGGGTAGACTTGTGTCAGAGCAGTGGTGTGTGAGGGTAGACTCTTGTGTCAGAGCAGTGGTGTGTGAGGGTAGACTTGTGTCAGAGCAGTGGTGTGTGAGGGTAGACTCTTGTGTCAGAGCAGTAGTGTGTGAGGGTGGACTTGTGTGAGAGCAGTGGTGTGTGAGGGCAGACTCTTGTGTCAGAGCAGTGGTGTGTGAGGGTAGACTTGTGTCAGAGCAGTGGTGTGTGAGAGTAGACTTATGTCAGAACAGTGGTGTGTAAGGGTAGACCTGTGTCACAGCAGTGATGTGTGAGGGAAGACGTGTGTCAGAGCAGTGGTGTGCGAGGGTAGAGTTGTGTCAGATCGGTGGTGTGTGAGGATAGACTTGTGTCACAGCAGTGGTGTGTGAGGGGTAGACTTGTGTCAGAACAGTGGTGTGTGAGGGGAGAGTTGTGTCAGAGCAGTGGTGTGTGAGGGTAGAGTTGTGTCAGAGCACTAGTGTGTGAGGGTAGAGTTGTGTCAGAGCTTTGGTGTGTGAGGGTAGACTTGTGTCAGAGCACTGGTGTGTGAGGGTAGACTTGTGTGAGAGCAGTGGTGTGTGAGGGCAGACTCTTGTGTCAGAGCAGTGGTGTGTGAGGGTAGACTTGTGTCAGAGCAGTGGTGTGTGAGAGTAGACTTATGTCAGAACAGTGGTGTGTAAGGGTAGACCTGTGTCAGAGCATTGGTGTGTGAGGGTAAACCCTTGTGTCAGGGCAGTGGTGTCTGAGGGTAGACTTTTGTCAGAGCAGTTGTCTGTAAGGGTAGACTTCTGTCAGAGCAGTGGTCTGTGAGGGTAGACCTGTGTCAGAGCAGTGGTGTGTGAGGGTAGACTTATGTCAGACCTTTGGTGTGTGAGGGTAGACTCATGTGTCAGAGCAGTGATGTGTGAGGGTAGACTTGTGTCAGGGCAGTGGTGTGTGAGGGTAGACTTTTGTGTCAGAGCAGTGGTGTGTGAGGGTAGACTCTTGTGTCAGAGCAGTGGTGTGTGAGGGTGGACTTGTGTCAGAGCAGTGGTGTGTGAGGGTAGACTTGTGTCATAGCAGTGGTGTGTGAGGGTAGAGTTGTGTCTGAGCTCTAGTGTGTGAGGGTAGAGTTGTGTCAAAGCAGTGGTGTGTGAGGGTAGACTTGTGTCAGAGCACTGGTGTGTGAGGGTAGACTTGTGTCAGAGCAGTGGGGCGTGAGGGCAGACTCTTGTGTCAGAGCAGTGGTGTGTGAGAGTAGACTTATGGCAGAACAGTGGTGTGTAAGGGTAGACCTGTGTCAGAGCAGTGATGTGTGAGGGTAAACCATTGTGTCAGAGCAGCGGTGTGTATGGGTAGACTTGTGTCAGAGCAGTGTTGTGTGAGGGGGTAGACTTATGTCAGCACAGTGGTGTGTGAGGGTAGACTTATGTCAGAGCAGTGGTGTGTGAGGGTAGACTTATGTCAGAGCAGTGGTGTGTGAGGGTAGACTTGTGTCAGAGCAGTGGTCTGTGAGGGTAGACTTGTGTCAGAGCAGTGGTGTGTGAGGGTAGACTTGTGTCAGAGCAGTGGTGTGTGAGGGTAGACCTGTGTCAGAGCAGTGGTGTGTGAGGGTAGACTTATGTCAGACCTTTGGTGTGTGAGGGTAGACTCTTGTGTCTGAGCAGTGGTGTGTGAGGGTAGACTTGTGTCAGAGCAGTGTTGTGTGAGGGTAGACTTGTGTCAGAGCAGTGGTGTGTGAGGGTAGACTCTTGTGTCAGAGCAGTGGTGTGTGAGGGTGGACTTGTGTCAGAGCAGTCGTGTGTGAGGGTAGACTTGTGTCAGAGCAGTGGTGTGTGGGGGTAGACTTGTGTCAGAGCAGTGGTGTGTGAGGGTAGACTTGTGTCAGAGCACTGGTGTGTGAGGGTAGACTTGTGTCAGAGCACTGGTGTGTGAGGGTAGACTTGTGTCAGAGCACTGGTGTGTGAGGGTAGACTTGTGTCAGAGCACTGGTGTGTGAGGGTAGAGTTGTGTCAGATCGGTGGTGTGTGAGGATAGACTTGTGTCACAGCAGTGGTGTGTGAGGGTAGACTTGTGTCAGAGCATTGGTGTGTGAGGGTGGAGTTGTGTCAGAGCGGTGGTGTGTGAAGGTAGACTTGTGTCAGAGCAGTGGTGTGTGAGGGTAGACTTGTGTCAGAGCAGTGGTGTGTGAGGGTAGACTTGTGTCAGAGCAGTGGTGTGTGAGGGTAGACTTGTGTCAGAGCAGTGTTGTACTCACCTAGTTGTACTCACCTAGTTGAGGTTGCGGGGGTCGAGTCCGAGCTCCTGGCCCCGCCTCTTCACTGATCGCTACTAGGTCACTCTCCCTGAGCCGTGAGCTTTATCATACCTCTGCTTAAAGCTATGTATGGATCCTGCCTCCACTACATCGCTTCCCAAACTATTCCACTTACTGACTACTCTGTGGCTGAAGAAATACTTCCTAACATCCCTGTGATTCATCTGTGTCTTCAGCTTCCAACTGTGTCCCCTTGTTACTGTGTCCAATCTCTGGAACATCCTGTCTTTGTCCACCTTGTCAATTCCTCTCAGTATTTTGTATGTCGTTATCATGTCCCCCCTATCTCTCCTGTCCTTCAGTGTCGTCAGGTTGATTTCCCTTAACCTCTCCTCGTAGGACATACCTCTTAGCTCTGGGACTAGTCTTGTTGCAAACCTTTGCACTTTCTCTAGTTTCTTTACGTGCTTGGCTAGGTGTGGGTTCCAAACTGGTGCCGCATACTCCAATATGGGCCTAACGTATACGGTGTACAGGGTCCTGAACGATTCCTTATTAAGATGTCGGAATGCTGTTCTGAGGTTTGCTAGGCGCCCATATGCTGCAGCAGTTATTTGGTTGATGTGCGCTTCAGGAGATGTGCCTGGTGTTATACTCACCCCAAGATCTTTTTCCTTGAGTGAGGTTTGTAGTCTCTGACCCCCTAGACTGTACTCCGTCTGCGGCCTTCTTTGCCCTTCCCCAATCTTCATGACTTTGCACTTGGTGGGATTGAACTCCAGGAGCCAATTGCTGGACCAGGTCTGCAGCCTGTCCAGATCCCTTTGTAGTTCTGCCTGGTCTTCAATCGAGTGTATTCTTCTCATCAACTTCACGTCATCTGCAAACAGGGACACCTCAGAGTCTATTCCTTCCGTCATGTCGTTCACAAATACCAGAAACAGCACTGGTCCTAGGACTGACCCCTGCGGGACCCCGCTGGTCACAGGTGCCCACTCTGACACCTCGCCACGTACCATGACTCGCTGCTGTCTTCCTGACAAGTATTCCCTGATCCATTGTAGTGCCTTCCCTGTTATCCCTGCTTGGTCCTCCAGTTTTTGCACCAATCTCTCGTGTGGAACTGTGTCAAACGCCTTCTTGCAGTCCAAGAAAATGCAATCCACCCACCCCTCTCTCTCTTGTCTTACTGCTGTCACCATGTCATAGAACTCCAGTAGGTTTGTGACACAGGATTTCCCGTCCCTGAAACCATGCTGGCTGCTGTTGATGAGATCATTCCTTTCTAGGTGTTCCACCACTCTTCTCCTGATAATCTTCTCCATGATTTTGCATACTATACATGTCAGTGACACTGGTCTGTAGTTTAATGCTTCATGTCTGTCTCCTTTTTTAAAGATTGGGACTACATTTGCTGTCTTCCATGCCTCAGGCAATCTCCCTGTTTCGATAGATGTATTGAATATTGTTGTTAGGGGTACACATAGCGCCTCTGCTCCCTCTCTCAATACCCATGGGGAGATGTTATCTGGCCCCATTGCCTTTGAGGTATCTAGCTCACTCAGAAGCCTCTTCACTTCTTCCTCGGTTGTGTGCACTGTGTCCAGCACTTGGTGGTGTGCCCCACCTCTCCGTCTTTCTGGAGTCCCTTCTGTCTCCTCTGTGAACACTTCTTTGAATCTCTTGTTGAGTTCTTCACATACTTCACGGTCATTTCCTGTTGTCTCTCCTCCTTCCTTCCTTAGCCTGATTACCTGGTCCTTGACTGTTGTTTTCCTCCTGATGTGGCTGTACAACAGTTTCGGGTCAGATTTGGCTTTCGCTGCTATGTCATTTTCATATTGTCTTTGGGCCTCCCTTCTTATCTGTGCATATTCGTTTCTGGCTCTACGACTGTTCTCCTTATTCTCCTGGGTCCTTTGCCTTCTATATTTCTTCCATTCCCTAGCACACTTGGTTTTTGCCTCCCTGCACCTTTGGGTAAACCATGGGCTCATCCTGGCTTTTTCATTACTCCTGTTACCCTTGGATACAAACCTCTCCTCAGCCTCCTTGCATTTTGTGTCAGAGCAGTGGTGTGTGAGGGTAGACTTGTGTCAGAGTATTTGTGTGTGAGGGTAGACTTGTGTCAGTGCAGTGGTGTGTGAGGGTAGACTTGTGTCAGAGCAGTGGTGTGTGAGGGTAGACTTGTGTCAGAGCAGTGGTGTGTGAGGGTAGACTTGTGTCAGAGCAGTGTTGTGTGAGGGTAGACTTGTGTCAGAGCAGTGGTGTGTGAGGGTAGACTTGTGTCAGAGTATTGGTGTGTGAGGGTAGACTTGTGTCAGAGCAGTGGTGTGTGAGGGTAGACTTGTGTCAGAGCAGTGGTGTGTGAGGGTAGACTTGTGTCAGAGCAGTGGTGTGTGAGGGTAGACTTGTGTCAGAGCAGTGGTGTGTGAGGGTAGATTTGTGTCAGAGCGGTGGTGTGTGAGGGTAGACTTGTGTCAAAGCAGTGGTGTGTGAGGGTAGACTTGTGTCAGAGCAGTGGTGTGTGAGGGTAGACTTGTGTCAGAGCAGTGGTGTGTGAGGGTAGAGTTGTGTCAGAGCGGTGGTGTGTGAGGGTAGACTTGTGTCAGAGCAGTGGTGTGTGAGGGTAGACTTGTGTTAGAGCGGTGGTGTGTGAGGGTAGACTTGTGTCAGAGCAGTGGTGTGTGAGGGTAGAGGGTTGACGATGGGTAGTGTATTAATAAAGTGATGCAAGAAGATGGGTTGTTTGTAGGTAGTGATGGTGAGCGAGCTGGTCAAAGACGCTCCACATATACAAGAACAGTCTTTAATGGGATTATCAACCCCAGAGAGATAATACTGCAGATTAACCCAGGATACCTCAGCGGTGTGGGTCATTCTATCTATTATAGTACTCTGTAGGACCTTCCTCACGTCCTATCTAGCTCTCAGTCTGTGAGCTGAGGAAGGACCTAGAGAATAGCTTCTTCCTCAGGATACCGCTCACATTGTGAATACCTCTTGTTGAATTAAGAACTGTTATTAAGAACTTAATTGAAGAAGAATGAGAATTATAATTCTTAATTGAAGAAGAATAAGAATTATAATACTTAATTAAAGAAGAATAAGAATTATAATTTTTAATTGAAGAATAATAATTATAATTCATAACTGAAGAAGAATATGAATTACAATTCTTGATTAAAAAATAATTCAAGACGTCGCTAGGGTCAACTAACTCCCTGGTAGGTAGGTAACGAGGTCAGCAGGTTGTTGTTTACTTGCCCAAAGGATGCCTTCCTAGCCCAGGGTTCGACCCTGGGTACTTTTAGTTGCAAGCCGAGCGCGGTACCACTCAGCTACTGGGGACGTGAAGATAGTACGGAGGTTCGTGTGGGGGGGGGGCATGAGGTACACGCCTGCCCGGTCAAGGCCTCTACCCGGCTACCATTGTGCCCACCTCGCCCACCACAGCGCAGGCCCCGCCCCACCCCTCAAGCCTTACCACAAAAACCATACACGCACAAGAAAGGGAATGTGTATGGTGTTTTGGTGTGTGACCGTATGGTATGTGTGTGTGTGTGTGTGATGCCGCCATCATACAGGTGTGTATATGGTGATAGCTTCATACACGTACTGGTGGCCACCATACACGTGCGTGTATAGTGGTATCATACACGTACTGGTGGCCGCCATACAAGGACCCCAATGGAAATTAGGCACTTTGACTTTTTTGGGTTATCCTCGGTAATGTACACATATGCTGGTATGTATAATATTTTATTTAACTGTATTTATGTGTATCTGTATCTGAATAAACTTACACGTGTCTGTATGGTAGCCACATCACACACGTACTGGTGGTCACTATACAGACACCTATATGGTGGCCACCATACAGGTGTCTGTATGGTAGCCACATCACACACGTACTGGTGGTCACTATACAGACACCTATATGGTGGCCACCATACAGGTGTCTGTATGGTTGTTAACAATTGTAGACCATACATTATAGAAGTAAAGTTTATCATTTACCAAGAAGGGGCTGAATATGTTGTATAAAGAGCCCTGAATGACTCTTCGTTGAGATTCCTGAAGGCTATCCTTAGATTTACCAGACGAGCATTAGCTGCTGTGGTTATTCGGTTTATATGAGCTTTTGGAGATATGTTAAGCACTATACTAACCCTTAGGTCTTTCTCTTGAGTGAATTGTACAGAATTTGTTCCCCGAGACTACTCCGTGTGTGATCTTCTTACCCCTTTCCCAATCTTCATAGCTTTGCATATGCTGGGGTTGAATTCAAGCAAATACTTATTTGACCAAACCTGTAGTTTGTCCAAATCCTTTTATAGTCTTTCTCCGTCCTCATCTGTTTGTATTCTTCTCGTTAGTTTTGCATCATCAGCAAACAGGAACAAATCAAACTCGACACCCTCTGGTATGTCATTAACATAAACCATAAACAGAACTGGTCCTAATATGGATCCTTACGGAACCCCGCTTGTTTGTCTTCCCCGTTTATATATCTCTTCCTTGACATTCACTCTTTTTTCTTAACCTGAGGTACTCTATGATCCCCCAGAGTACGTTCCCTCTTATTCCTGCCTGCACCTCAAGTTTTTTGTCCCTGTCTTTTGTGAGGTACAGTATTAAATACACTTTTGCAGCCTAAGAAAATGCATTTCACCCATCCCTCTCTCTCTCTTCTGTCTCAGTTCCGTTTTAGTGTGTGTCTGGGGTTGCAGGTCATGGCCCGGTCCCTTCATTGGCCACTACTAGATCTGCTCTCTCTCGGCTTCAAGAGCCTTGTTGTAGTCTCTTCCCTGACTTCCGCTTGGCTGATTTCATAGGACAGAGGAATTACCTGGGTGGGCGGAAGTGGAATGATCTGACTATGGGACAGGTAGGAGGTGATGGTAGGAGATATAACGTTTTCCAGAGCATAGTTCTAGGTGCTCGGGCAACTTATGTTCCGAATAGGGAAATCAGATTAAACAAAAATGATCCTAACTGGATAAATAAATAGATTAAAACATCTCACTGGTCAAAAGAGAGGCATATATAAGCGAATCAGAAGAGGAGAGAGGCAGTTAAGAAATCAATATATTCAGTTAAAGAGATAAATACAGACTTCCTCACAGTTTTTACACAGGAAGACTCTTGCGATATTCCCGAAATAATAAGTTATGTAGAACAGGCCGCTAATAAACTATTCACGATTAGGGGCCACAAGTGACACGGTCCTTAGACAAATAGATAAATTAAAACCTAACAGATCCTTGGGCCCTGATGAACTGTATGCAAGGGGTCTAAAGAAATGTAAAGAGGAGCTTAACAAACCTTTGGCTAATTTTTTCAACATATCACTACAAACTGGCATAGTGCCAGATAAGTGGAAAATAGCAAATGTGATACCTATTTTCTAAGGAGGTGACAGGTCCTTAGCTTCGAACTATAGACCAGTAAGCCTAACCTCCATAGTGAGAAGATTTATGGAATCAGTAATTGCCAAGGCAATTCGTAGTCATCTTGAAAGTCATAAATTGATTAACGAATCTCAGCACAGTTTTACAAAAGGGTGTTCCTGCCTTACGAATTTATTAACTTTTTTCACTAAGGTATTTGAGGAGGTAGATCATGGTAATGAATATATTTTGTATATGGACTTCAGTAAGGATTTTGATACAGTGGAACAAATTCCCGAGTACCGTCATAGAAGCTAAAACGTTGTGTAGTTTTAAAAATAGGTTAGATAAATACATGAATGGGTGTGGGTGGGTGTGAGTTGGACCAGACTAGCTTGTGCTAATAGGTTGGGTCATTGGTTTAAGCCGGTGGGATATTTGAGCCTGCCTCGCATGGGCCAGTAGGTCTGCTGCACTGTTCTTTCTTTCTTATGCACCTTTTGTGAGAGCTATGTATGGATCTTGACTCTACTACTTCACCCTCCAGATTGTTCCACTTCTTGAAGAAATACTGTCTAACATTCTTATGAGTTTTCAACTTCAGGTTGTTAATATTTCCTATCTGTGAATCATTCTGTTCCTGTTCACCTTGTCTATTTCTCTCATTGTTTTGTACATCGTTATCATACCCTCCTTCCTAGTCCTGTCCTCCAGTGTCATCAGTTCCCTTAACCTCTCCTAGTAGGACAAACCCTTCAGCTCCGTGAATAGTTTTGTTGCAAACCTTCGCACGTTGACATGTTTGACCAGGTGTGGGTTCCATACTGGTCCTGCATACTCCAGTATGAGTCTCACATACACAGTGTACAGTGTCGCGAATGACTCCTTACTTAGATGTCGAAACGGTATTCTCAGGTTTGCCAGGCACCCATATGCTGCAGCAGCTATTTGATTAATGTGAGCCTCAGGAGATGTGCTCGATATTATACTCACCCCAAGATCCTTTTTCCTTGAGTGAATTTTGCAGCCTTTGACCTCCTAGGCTGTACTCCGTCTGCAGTCTTCTTTGTCCTTCCCAAGCTTCATAACTTTGCACCTGCTGGGGTTAAGTTCCAGGACCCATTTGTCAGACCAGGCTTGCACCCTCTCCAGATTCCCTTGTAGGCTTACTTGATCCTCGTCCGCTTGTGTTCTCCTCATTAGCTTCACATTGTCTGCAAACAGGGACACCTTTGAGTCTATCTTTAGGTCATGTCATTCACATACAAGAAACAACATCGGACCTAGGATGGACCCTTGTGGAACCCCACCCGACTCAGGCACCCACTCTGATAACCTCGTCTCGTACCAACACACGTTGCTTCCCTCCTGTCAGATATTCCCTGATCCATTGCTACTAATAACGATAACCAGATGTTGCACATGTCTTAACTTTCATCCTGTCGGTATTGTATACCTTTCTTGCACAACTTGTCAGACACTGCAACATCATGGAATCTTGGTTCAGAGGACATTTACACGCCCTTCTTCACGGCTACTACAATTAGCCCATCCCTTTGGGTATGACCTACTTCCACTGGGAAATCCCGCCTACCAGTGACTATGCCCTCCTCTGCTACCCTTCCGTATCCACTGACGCCTATATAAACGCCAGCCTCCTTGCCCGTGCTCCAGAATCTCCACAACCACGGTGCTCTTCACACCAATTTTAAGGCTGATTGCCTCATTTTTTGTATATAGTTCTACTGTCTTCTAGTTATGTCCTAGAATCTGTATTGATAAAGCCACTGGATGGCGAAACGTCTTCGATGTTGCACATGTATCTTAACTTTCATCTTGTTGGTATTGTATACCTTTCTTGCACAATAACATTCTTCTACTAGTGGTTTACACCTCCCCTTCTAACAGTATGTAAGTCTCCATACTGTTGCTTCACCTTCACATTGTTCCAGACTATACAACAATGTGAAGGGACTGACCACCTCAAAACTGTCTTCAAGGGTGATGGACTGATTACATCGTCTTCATAGAATATATAGCGAGCAGAGGTGGAGTTAAGTGGGGTCGGGTAAGGTGCTGGTCCATGAGTCATGTGTTCATGCAGCGTGTGGCGGTGTAGAATCAGTTTAGCAAGGATACTTGATATGCGAAAACTTCTGGAGTTCTAAGCCACCTTATCAGATACTACAATCAGTGCTGCCTCAAGACAATGTCGCTTTTGTAAATTCTCCTTTAAAATTATGTTTTTTTTTTATTTCATCAGGTGCCCTTGTTTGTTAAGGTATATCACACAAGCATTATTCTAGTTGTACCTGCTGCATGTGTACTTGTCTTCTCTCACTTGCTGGCCTAAACCTCTAGTCATCTCGTAAATGTTCATCTTGTCGCATCCGACCATCGGATGATATACACACCTGCGCTCATTTCCTATATCCTAGCTGGTTTGTTCTTGGTCCCTGACGATGTTATCCGGGAGTATTTTAGTGGCGTTGTTAACCTTCCAAACTGGAGGTGACCGATCAACATCAACCACGGTACAAGTGGGGCTTGAACTCGCGGCGAGTGAGTCGTAAAACTCCAGGCCAGCGCTTAAGCCACTGGGCCAGCATGGCCACGCTGACGGCAAATTTTTCTGTTAAAACTTGCATTTGTGGTAACAGTGGGACCCATGCTAACCTCCCTATGGTGTATAAATATACCTAGTTGGATGAATCTTATTGTAGCCAGCTGGCCCAGTGGCTTATGCACTGGCCTGGAGTTTTATGACTCACTTGCCGCGAGTTCAAGCCCCACCCGCACCGTAGTTTGTTTGCAATCGTGATATTATGATTTCGTAAGTCGATCAAGATGGCTGCCAGCAGCGTCACTAAAGCACTCGCTTTTGTGTCTTGCACACACACAGAATTCGATGCAATGGATTCAAGTTAAATAAATTTAGCTTTAGGAAAAAGTAGCAAAATATTGGCTTTAATGGAATTATAATAATTGAATGAAATAATCTGCAAAGTAGAGTCGTCAAAGCTACACTTTGGATAGCTTTAAAAATAAGTTGAACAGATGAATGAGTAAGGAGGGTTGAGTTTGAGAAAAACCTGCCTAGCATGGTCTAGAAGACTTATTGCAGTGCTAATTTTTTCATATGTTCATAGCTGAGCGAGCTTGCACGCAAGCTCGCGCACACACAGATTGTTGAGGCAGGAACCATACATAGTTTTAAGATAAGGTATGATAGAGCTCATAGAGCAGGGAGAGAGAGGACCTAGTAGCGATCAGTGAAGAGGCGTGGTCAGGAGCTATGTATCGACACCTGCAACCACAAATAGGTGAGTACAGCCACATGGTGGTCCCGAAACTTGGAGAGCCAAGATGTGGATATGGTATGTACAAATAAGGAGGGAAGAACAGGGAAAGTGTGATAACGACATAGCATCGAAAGTCAAGTCCAACCCAAAGCTGTTGTATAGCCACATCAGTCAAGGACCAGATAATCAGTCTGAGGAAAGAAGGTAGGGAGCTCACTAGAAACGACAAAGAAGTATGTGAGGAGCTGAACATGAGATTTAAGGAAGTATTTACAGTGGAGACAGAAAGGACTCTGGGAAGTCAGGATAGGGGATTACACCAACAAGGAATATACCAACAAGTGCTGGATGAAATACACATAACCGAGGAGGAGGTGAAGAAGCTGCTAAGTGAACTTGATACGTCAAAGGCGGTGGGACCAGACATCTCTCTGTGGGTCCTTAGAGAGGGAGCAGAAATGCTGTTTGTGCCACTAACAACAACTTTCAACACATCTATTGAAACTGGGAAACTGCCTAAGGTATGGAAGATGGCAAATGTAGTCCCCATTTTTAAGAAAGGAGACCGACACAAGGCACTAAACTATAGACCAGTGTCACCGACGTGTATAGTATGCAAAGTCATGGAGAAGATTATCAGGAGGAGAGTGGTGGAGGACTTAGAGCAGAACAACCTTATAAACGACAGCTAGCATGGATTCAGGGAAGGAAAACCCTGTGTCACAAACCTATTGGAGTTTTATGAGAAGGTAACGGAAGTAAGACACAAGAGAGAGGGGGAGAGGTGGATTACATTTCCTTGGACTGCAAGAAGGCCTTCAACACAGTTCCCTACAAGAGATTAGTGCAAGAGGCTAGAGGATCAGGTACACATAACAGGAAGGGTACTACAATGGATCAGGGAATGCCTGACATGGAGGCAACAACGAGTCATGGTACGTGACGAGGTGTCAAAATGGGCGTTTGTGATGAGCGGGGTTCCACAGGGGTCAGTCCTAGGACTAGTTTTGTTTCTGGTATATGCGAATGACATAACGGAAGGAATAGACTCAGAAGTGTCCCTTTTTGCAGATGATATGAAGTTAATGAGGAGAATTAAATCGGATGAGAATAATGCAGGACTACAAAGAGACCTGGGCAGGCTGCAAACCTGGTCCAGCAACTGGCTCCTTGAATTTAACCCTGCCAAATATATATATATATATATATATATATATATATATATATATATATATATATATATATATATATATATATATATATATATATATATATATATATATATATATATATAATATATATATATATATATATATATATATATATATATATATATATATATATATATATATATATATATATATATATATATATATATATATATATATATATATATATATATATATATCGTGCCGAATAATTAAAACTTACGATTTTGGCTTAAGTAGCAACGCTCTTCTTGCCGAGTAAGGTAAGCTAAAATTTGTGTATGCAATAATTTCGAAAAAAATTATTCTGAACCTAACGAAAAAAATATATCTCATTGTGTTTGTTTATTATTAAATTATTGCAAACTTATCTAAAATATATTTAGTTGGGTTCGGCTAAATTAAATTGCGCTTGTTATAACAATGTTAGGTAAATTTTCTGAGGTTCTTTTGGTACAAAATTATTAATTTTTACATTAACATAAAATGGAAAAAATATATCTTTAAACATATAAGAGGAAATTTTGGAAAGACTTAATTTTAAATGAGTTCTTGCTAATTAACCAATTTTTTCCCATTCGGCACGATTATATATATATATATATATATATATATATATATATATATATATATATATATATATATATATATATATATATATATATATATATTGTATCTTTGTTTAGATATTTCCCTACACAACAAGTGTTAAGCTTCACTTCTCTGGCAACACTGTCTCTTATACTGGTGTTGCGGTTTGGTGGTTGTTGATAATGATGTACTTGGTGACCCCTGTTGGTCACCTGACAACACAGGTAGTTGCAGCCTCAGTCATCACGTGTGTGAGCCACGTGCCCGTGCACTCAGCCACGAGAACTGCTTCTCTCTCTTTCTGGCTGGTTGATTGATTAACTGTGTAGTTGGTTGGATGATTATCTGAGTAGTTAGTTAACTGACTGATTATCTGTGAAGCTTGCTTGCTTCTTACTTGATTAACTGTTTAGTTTGCTGGCTGGTTGGTTGACTAACTGTGTAGGTAATTGGTTGATTAACTGTGTACCTGGTTGACTGTTCGGTTAGTTAAATGTGTTGCTAGTTAGCTGGGCTGAATTTAGTGTATGGCTGGTTGGCTAACTGGTTGGTTAACTGTGTAGCTGGTAGGTTGGTTCGTTGGTTAATTGGATAGCTGCCTGACTGAATGACTTTGTTGGTGAAAACCTTTATTAGCCTCCTTGTCACCGTTCCTGACAGACTGTATAGAACCTTACATAACTAGTCTTTTTCATTATACACTTTTAACCTACTAACCTGAGATTTAGCTGAAATATGGACAAATTTGCGAAGGCCGGACGGTAATCAAAGACTCAGGCTATGAATGTTTTAATATAATTTTATGTAAATCAATAATAAAAATAATACAGACCAGAAAGGCAAAATAATGTGACTGGAGCAAACAGATAACCCGCACATAGAGAGGGAAACTTAGACGACGTTTCGGTCCGACTTAGACCATTTACAAGTCACAAAAATTTACTACTGTTACCACTACCACCACTACTATTACTACTACTACGAATAATAATAATAATAATAATAATAACAATAATAATAATAAAACGTTGAAGGAGAGATGGGTACAGTTATGAGAACAATAAAGTGTGAGAGTGGTTATAAGAACTTGGTGTGGTCGGGACTCAGGCTGTCAAGTGTTTTTACCATGAAGCCAGGAGTGGCGCGTGCACCATAAGTCAGCTGATTTTGTGGTGCACGTGTTGGCCACACATCCGCACGCCTGCACGTGTTAGCCACGCCCACGCACGCCTCCACGTACACGCCACAACAACAACCATTTTGGAAGCCTCTTATGACAATAGACAGTTTTTTTGTAAGTTTTATTCCGCCTGAATAACCTTGTGATGGTGCTGTAGTGATGTCCAGTGTTAGTGTTGGATCCTTGAATCTCCCTCACTGTGGGAGTGTTGGAGACTTGATCCTCCCTCACTGCGGTAGTGTTAGAGACGACCCTCCCTCACTGTGGGAGTGTTGGAGACTTGACCCTCCCTCACTGTGGGAGTGTTGTAGACTTGACACTCCCTCACTGTGGGAGTGTTGGAGACTTGATCCTCACTCACTGTGGAAGTGTTACAGACTTGATCCTCCCTCACTGTGGGAGTGTTAGAGACGACCCTCCCTCACTGTGGGAGTATTGGAGACTTGACCCTCCCTCACTGTGGGAGTGTTGGAGACTTGGTCCTCTCTCACTGTGGGAGTGTTGGAGACTTGACCCTCCCTCACTGTGGGAGTATTGGAGACTTGATCCTCCCTCACTGTGGGAATGTTGGAGACTTGACCCTCCCTCACTGTGGGAGTGTTGGAGACGACCCTCCCTCACTGTGGGAGTGTTGGAGACTTGACCCTCCCTCACTGTGGGAGTGTTGGAGACTTGACCCTCCCTCACTGTGGGAGTGTTGGAGACTTGACCCTCCCTCACTGTGGGAGTGGTGGAGACTTGACCCTCTCTCACTATGGGAGTGTTGAAGACTTGACCCTCCCTCACTGTGGGAGTGTTGGAGACTCCACCCTCCTTCAGGGTGGGAGTGTCGGAGACTACACCCTCCCTCAGTGTGGGAGTGTTGGAGACTTCACTCTCCCTCAGTTTGGGAGTATTGGACACTTCACCTTCCCTTACTGTGGGAGTGTTGGAGACTTGACCCTCCCTCACTGTGGGAGTGTTGGAGACTTGACCCTCCCTCAGTGTGGGAGTGTTGAAGACTTCACCCTCCCTCAGTGTGGGAGTGTTGGAGACTTCACCCTCCCTCAGTGTGGGAGTGTTGGAGACTTCACCATCCTTCAGTGTGGGAATGTTGGAGACTTCATCCTCCCTCAGTGTGGGAGTGTTGGAGACTTTACCCTCCCTCACTGTGGGAGTGTTGGAGACTTCATCCTCCCTCACCGTGGGAGTGTTGGAGACTTCACCATCCTTCAGTGTGGGAGTATTAGACACTTCACCCTCCCTCAGTGTGGGAGTGTTAGAGACTTGATCCTCCCTCAGTGTGGAAGTGTTGCACACTTGATCCCCCATCAGTGTGGGAGTGTTGGAGACTTGACCCTCCTTCAATGTGGGAGTGTTGAAGACTTGATCCCCCATCAGTGTGGGAGTGTTGGAAACTTGATCCTCCCTCAGTGTGGGAGTGTTAGAGACTTGATCCTCCCTCAGTTGTGGAGTGTTAGAGACTTGATCCTCCCTCAGTGTGGGAGTGTTGGAGACTTGATCCTCCCTCAGTGTGGGAGCGTTGGAGACTTGTTCCTCCCTCAGCATGGGAGTGTTGGAGACTTGATCCTCCCTCAGCATGGGAGTGTTGGAGACTTGATCCTCCCTCAGTGTGGGAGTGTTGGAAACTTGATCCTCCCTCAGTGTGGGAGTGTTGGAGACCAGATCCACCCTCAGTGTGGGAGTGTTGGAGACTTGATCCTCCCTCAGTGTGGGAGTGTTGGAGACTTGATCCTCCCTCAGTTGTGGAGTATTGGAGACTTG
Organism: Cherax quadricarinatus; assembly: GCF_038502225.1. NCBI lineage: Eukaryota > Metazoa > Arthropoda > Malacostraca > Decapoda > Parastacidae > Cherax > Cherax quadricarinatus. Next base: position 1,498,101 of record NC_091347.1, on the reverse strand, counting down.
ATCCTCCCTCAGTGTGGGAGTGTTGGAGACTTTATCCTCCCTCAGTATGGGAGTGTTGGAGACTTGATCCTCCCTCATTGTGTGAGTGTTGGAGACATGATGCTCCCTCAGTGTGGATGTGTTGGAGAATTGATCCTCCCTCAGTGTGGGATTGTTGGAGACTTAATCCTCCCTCAGTGTGGGAGTGTTGGAGACTTAATCCTCCCTCAGTTGTGGAGTGTTGGAGACTTGATCCTCCCTCAGTGTGTGAGTGTTGGAGACTTGATGCTCCCTCAGTGTGGGATGTGTTGGAGACTTGATCCTCCCAAAGTATGGGAGTGTTGGAGACTTGATTCTCCCTCAGCGTGAGTGTGTTGGTGACTTGATCCTCACTTAGTGCGGGAGTGTTGGAGATTTGATCCTCCCTCAGTATGGGAGTGTTGGAGACTTGATCCTCCTTCACTGTTGGAGTGTTGGAGACTTGATCCTCCCTCAGCGTGGGAGTGTTGGAGACTTGATCCTCCCTCAGCGTGGGAGTGTTGGAGACTTGATCCTCCATCAGTATGGGAGTGTTGGAGACTTGATCCTCCGTCAGTATGGGAATGTTGGAGACTTGATCCTCCGTCAGTATGGGAGTGTTGGAGACCAGATCCACCCTAAGTGTGGGAGTGTTGGAGACTTGATCCTCCCTCAGTGTGGGAGTGTTGGAGACTTGATCCTCGCTCAGCATGGGAGTGTTAGAAACTTGATCCTAACTCACTGTGGGAGTGTTGGAGACCAGATCCACCCTAAGTGTGGGAGTGTTGAAGTCTTGATCCTCCCTCAGTGTGGGAGTGTTGAAGACCAGATCCACCCTAAGTGTGGGAGTGTTGGAGACTTGATCCTCCCTCAGTGTGGGAGTGTTGAAGACTTGATCCTCCCTCAGTGTGGGAGTGTTGAAGTCTTGATCCTCCCTCAGTGTGTGAGTGTTGGAGACATGATGCTCCCTCAGTGTGGATGTGTTGGAGACTTGATCCTCCCTCAAGTGTGGGAGTGTTGGAGACTTGATCCTCCCTCAGCGTGGGAGTGTTGGAGACTTGATCCTCCCTCAGCGTGGGTGTGTTGGAGACTTGATTCTCCCTCAGTGCGGGAGTGTTGGAGACTTGATCCTCCCTCAGCGTGGGAGTGTTGGAGACTTGATTCTCCCTCAGTGCGGGAGTGTTGGAGACTTGATCATCCCTCAGTGTGGGAGTGTTGCAGACTTGATCCTCTATCAGTGTGGGAGTGTTGCAGACTTGATCCTCCCTCAGTATGGGAGTGTTGGAGACTTGATTCTCCCTCAGTGTGGGAGTGTTGAAGACTTGATCCTTTCTCAGTGTGGAAGTGTTGCAGACTTGATCCTCCCTCAGTGTGGGAGTGTTGGAGACTTGACCCTCCCTCGGCGTGGGAGTGTTGGAGACTTGATCCCTCATCAGTGTGGGAGTGTTGGAGACCTGATCCTCCCTCAATGTTGGAAACTTGATCCCCCATCAGTGTTGGGGATCAGCACTCAGTACCATAGCTAGGACACCACACAACACACAGTACCATGGCTGGGACACCACACAACACACAGTACGATGGCTGGGACACCACACAACACACAGTACCATGGCTGGGACACCACACAACACACAGTACGATGGCCGGGACACCACACAACCCACAGTACCATGGCTGTGACACCACACAACACACAGTACGATGGCCGGGACACCACACAACCCACAGTACCATGGCTGGGACAACACACAACACACAGTACGATGGCTGGGACACCACACAACACACAGTACCATAGCTAGGACACCATACAACACACCGTACCATGGCTGGGACACCACACAACACACAGTACCATGGCTGGGACACACACAACACACAGTACGATGGCCGGGACACCACACAACCCACAGTACCATGGCTGGGACACCACACAACACACAGTACGATGGCTGGGACACCACACAATACACAGTGCCATAGCTAGGACACCATACAACACAGTACCATGGCTAGGACACCAAGCAACACTCAGTGCCATGGCTGGGACACCACACAACACTCAGTACCATTGCTGGGACACCACACAACAATCAGTGCCATTGCTGTGACCCAACACAACACACAGTGCCATGGCTGGGACACTACACAACACAGTACCATGGGTGGGACACCACACAACACTCAGTACCATGGCTGGGACACCACACAACACTCAGTACCATGGCTGGGACACCACACAACACTCAGTACCATGGCTGGGACACCACACAACACTCAGTACCATGGCTGGGACACCACACAACACTCAGTACCATGGCTGGGACACCACACAACACTCAGTACCATGGCTGGGACACCACACAACACTCAGTAAAATGGCTGACACCGCACAACACTCAATACATGGCTGGGACACCACATAACACTCAGTACCATGGCTGGGACACCACACAACACTCAGTACCATGGCTGGGACACCACACAACACTCAGTACCATGGCTGGGACACCACACAACACTCAGTACCATGGCTGGGACACTACACAACACTCAGTAAAATGGCTGACACCGCACAACACTCAATACATGGCTGGGACACCACATAACACTCAGTACCATGGCTGGGACACCACACAACACTCGGTACAATGGCTTGGACACCACACAACAATCAGTAACATGGCTGGGACACGACACAACACTCAGTACCATCGCTGGGACACGACACAACACTCAGTGCCATGGCTGGGACACCACACAACACTCAGTACCATGGCTGGGACACCACACAACAATTAGTACCATGGCTAGGACACTACACAACACACGGTACGATGGCTGGCACACTACACAACACTAATTACCATGGCTGGAACACACCACAATACACAGTACGATGGCTGGGACCCAACACGACACACAGTACCATGAGTGGGACACCACACAACACTCAATACCATGGCTGGGACACTACACAACACACAGTATCATGATTGTAAAACTGCACACAACACAGTACCATGGTTGGAACACTACACAACACAGTACCATGGCTGGGACACCACACAACACTCAGTACCATGGCTGGGACACCACACAACACTCAGTACCATGGCTGGGACACCACACAACACTCAGCACATGGCTGGGACACTACACAACACTCAGTACCATAGCTGGGACACGACACAACACTCAGTACCATAGCTGGGACACCACTCAACACTCAGTACCACGGCTGGGACACCACACAACATTCAGTACCATGGCTGGGACACCAAACACCACTTAGTATCATGGCTGGGACACCACTCAACACTCTGTACCATGGGTAGGACACCACATAACACTCAGTACCATGGCTGGGACACTACACAGCACAAAGTACGATGGCTAGGACACCATACAACAGACAGTACCATGGCTGGCACACTACACAACACACAGTACCATAGATGGAACACCACACAACACTCATTACCGTGGCTGGGACACCACACAATACACAGTACGATTGCTGGGACACCACACAACACACAGTACCATAACTGGGACGCTACACAACACACAGTACCATGTCTAGGACACCACACAACAGACAGTACCATGGCTGGGACACTACACAACACACAGTACCATGGATGGAACACCACACAACACACAGTACCATAACTGGGACGCTACACAACACACAGTACCATGTCTAGGACACCACACAACAGACAGTACCATGGCTGGGACGCTACACAACACACAGTACCATGTCTAGGACACCACACAACAGACAGTACCATGGCTGGGACATTACACAACACACAGTATCATGATTGTAATACTGCACACCACACAGTACAATGGCTGTAACACTACACAAAACAGTACCATGGTTGGTACACTACACAACACAGTACCATGACTGGGACACTACGCAACACACAATACCATTGCTGTAACATTACACAACACACAGTATTATGGGTGTAACGTTACATAACACACAGTACCATGGTTGAAACACTGCACAACACAGTACCATGCGTGTAACACTACACAACATACAGTACCGTGATTGTAACGCTGCACAACACACAGTACCATGACTCGGACACTACGTAGCACACAGTACCATGGTTGTAACACAGCACAACACAGTACCATGAATGGGGCACTACGCAACACACAGTGTTGTGTAACACTACACAACACAGTACCATGACTTAGATACTACGCAACTCACAATACCATAGTTGTGACACTACGCAACACACAGATCCATGGTTGAAATACTACACAACACACAGTACCATGGTTATAACACTACACAACACACAGTACCATGACTGTGACACTACACAATACACAGTACCATGATTGAAACACTACACAGCACACAGTACCATGGGTGAAACACTACACAACACACAGTACCATGGTTGAAACACTACACAACACACAGTACCATGGTTGAAACACTACACAACACACAGTACCATGGTTGTAACACTACACAGCGCACAGTACCATGGTTGTAACACTACAAAACACGCAGTACCATGATTGATATGCTACACGACACAGTACCATGACTGGGACATTCCGCAACACACAGTACCATGGTTGTAACACTACACAACACAGTACCATGACTGGGACACTACGCAACTCACAGTACCACAGTTGTGACACTGCTCAACACAGTACCATGGTTGAAAAACTACACAACACACAGAACCATGGTTACAACACTACACAACACACAGTACCATGACTGAGGCACTACACAACACAGTACCATGACTGGGACACTAAGCAACTCAGTACCATGGTTGAAATCCTACACAACACGCAGTACCATGGTTGTAACACTACACAACACACAGTACCATGATTGAAGCGCTACACAGCACACAGTACCATGGTTGAAACTCTACACAACACAGTACCATGGTTGAAACTCTACACAACACAGTACTATGGTTGAAACACTACACGATACCCAGTACTATGGTTGTAACTCTACACAACACACAGTACCATGGTTGCAACACTACACAACACGCAGTACCCTGATACACTACACGACACAGAACCATGACTGGGACACTACGCAACACAGTAACATGGTTGAAACCCTACACAACACACAGTACCATGGTTAAAACACTACACAACACACAGTACCATGAAACACTAAGCAACACACAGTGCCATGGTTGTAACACTACACAACACACAGTACCATGATTGAAGCACTACACAGCACACAGTACCATGGTTGAAACTCTACACAACACAGTACCATGGTTGAATCTCTACACAGCACAGTACTATGGTTGAAACACTACACGATACCCAGTACTATGGTTGTAACTCTACACAACACACAGTACCATGGTTGCAACACTACACAACACGCAGTACCATGATACACTACACGACACAGAACCATGACTGGGACACTACGCAACACAGTAACATGGTTGAAACCCTACACAACACACAGTACCATGGTTAAAACACTACACAACACACAGTACCATGAAACACTAAGCAACACACAGTGCCATGGTTGTAACACTACACAACACAGTACCATGATTGGGATACTACGCAACTCACAGTACCATAGTTGTGACACTACGCAACACATAGTACCATGGTTGAAAAACTACACACAGTACCATGGTTATAACACTACCCAATACACAGTACCATGACTGAAGCACTACACAACACAGTACCATGTGGGACACTACGCAACTCAGTACCATGGTTGAAACCCTACACAACACACAGTACCATGGTTGTAACACTACACAACACACCGTACCATGATTGAAACAGCACACAACACAGTACCATGGGTCACTACGCAACACAGTACCATGGTTGAAACCCTACACACCACACATTACCATGGTTATAACACTACACAACACACAGTACCATGGTTGTAACACTACACAACACACAGTACCATGGTTGAAACACTAAGCAACACAATACCATGGTTGTAACACTACACAACACAGTACCATGACTGGGACACTCCACAACACACAGTACCATGTTTGTAACACTACACAACACAGTACCATGGTTGCAACACTACACAGCACACAGTACCATGGTTGTAACACTAAAAAACACGCAGTACCATGATTGATACACTTCACGACACAGTTCCATGACTGGGACACTCCGCAACACACAGTACCATGGTTGAAATCCTCCACAACACACAGTACTATTGTTAAAACACTACACAACACACAGTACCATGGTTGAAACTCTACGCAACATCCAGTACCATGGTTGTAACACTACACAACACAGTACGATGATTGAAAGAATACACAACGCACAGTACCATGGTTGTAACACTACACAACACACAGTACCATGGTTATAACACTACACAGCATACAGTACCATGGTTGTACCTCTACAAAACACACAGTACCATGATTGATACACTACACGACACAGTACCATGACTGGGACACTACGCAACACACAGTACCATGGTTGTAACACTACACAACACACAGTACGATGGTTGAAACACTAAACAACACGGTACCATGACTAGGACACTACACAGCACACAATATTATGGTTGTAACGCTACACAACACACATTGCCATGGTTGAAACACAACATAACACACAGTACTATGCTTTTAACACTACACGACACAGTACCATGACTGGGACACTGAGGAACACACTTCCATGGTTGTAACACAACACAACACAGTGCCATGGTTGTAACACTACACATCACAGTACCGTGACTGGGACACTTCATAACACACATTACCATGGTTGTAACAGTAAACAACACAGTACCATGGTTGTAACACTACACAACACACAGTACCATGGTTGTAACACTACGCAACACAGTACCATGACTGGGACACTGCAGAACACACAGTACCATGGTTTTAACACACAACACAGTACCATGGTTTTAACACTACACAACACAGTACCATGACTGTGACACTACACAACACACAGTACCATGGTTGTAACACTACACAACACTGTACCATGACAGGGGCACTACACACACGGTACCATGGTTGTAACACTACACAACACAGTACCATGGTTGTAACACTACACAACACACAGTACCATGACTGTGACACTACACATCACACAGTACCGTGGTTATAACACTACACAGCACAGTACCATGGTTGAAACACTGCACGACACAGTGCCATGACTGGGATACTACGCAACACATAGTACCATGGTTGTAACACTACACAACTCAGTACCATCACTGGGACACTATGCAACACACAGTACCATGGTTTTAATACGACACAACACAGTACCATGGTTTTAACACTACACAACACAGTACCATGACTGTGACACTACACAACACACAGTACCATGGCTGTAACACTACACAACACTGTACCATGACTGTGACACTACACACACAGTACCATGGTTGTAGCACTACACAACACAGTACCATGGTTGTAACACTACACAACACACAGTACCATGACTGTGACACTACACATCACACAGTACCGTGGTTATAACACTACACAGCACAGTACCATGGTTGAAACACTGCAAGACACAGTGCCATGACTGGGATACTACGCAACACATATTACCATGGTTGGAACACTACACAACTCAGAACCATCACTGGGACACTATGCAACACACAGTACCATGATTGTAACACTACACAACTCAGTACCATGACTGGGACACTACGCAGCACACAGTACCATGGTTGTAACACTACACAACTCATACCATGACTGGGACACTATGCAATATCTCAGTAGTAGTACCAGTTACCAGTAACCAGTGTACCAGTAGATGACTCACTACCAACCGTCTCTGCGTGAATCACTGACTGTCATATTGCTGCTGACCTAGCAGGATTTCAAACACCCCCTCACATATGGGCACTGTGAGTAGTCAGTCTTAAGAGAGAGAGCAAGGAGGCAGGTCACGGCTGTTTGGCGCCTGCCAATACTTACCGTTATAATTATACGTACTACCAGCCTACGTGAGTATTTTTACCCTATCCACGTGTTCGAACCCCACATGATAAATGGTGGCAACGGTGTGGGAGCGTGGATTTAAGCTTTTTAAGGGTATTTCAAGACGTTAGAAGACTGTGAGTAGCCGGCGGGTCAAAAGGTGAACCGTCTCACCCATCTCCAGCTACTCGCTCCCCTCACAACCTCCACCCTGTAGCCTGCAAGCCTGTTGCAGCCGTTTCAAGCTTCCTGGCTTAGTTCGTGTGCTAATTGCTTCAATCTCCGAGGGGTTGACCCAGATTTTGCAGTTAAGCCAGTCAGTAAGCCAGACTGTGGAAGTGAACGCCAGTCAGCCTGTCATCCAGCCTGTCTCCTGTCATCCACCTGCTCCTTCATGCTGTGTGCATCGTTACCCGTCTTCCAGTCAGCCATTCTCATGGGTTAAGCCAGTCAGCCAACCCAGCTGAGAGAGAGAAGTAAGCCACGCAAGTTCCTCTGAAGTATTGTCTCATATATCGCTTTGTGCTCCCTGTTGGATGCTAAGAGTGAATTTCACCATTCCTGTGGCATAGAGTGGCTTACAAGCCACCTTCGTGAGTGGTGAGAAGTGCGTGGCAGTGAGAGAGCACAGGGCCGTTCTGTTGCCCCCACCACCACCCGCCACCACGACCACCAGCCATCCACCTCATCTACCTGTGGCTGTTTGCACCCTTGTACCGGGTCCTAATACTGTTTTGGCTCACATAATTGGTCAAGAGATTGTAGCTGAGCGCCAAAGATAAAGCCAGTTATGTGAGTTCACCGAGAAAGCGCATTTCTTCCGACAACAGTGAGTGTAGGAGGCGTCAGTCATCACCGCGCAGGACAACCTTCGACAACCTACCCTCATCACCAGTCATCCCGTCTACCACTCCAGACTTCAGTGATAATTTTCTGTTTAGAGACATTTTCTTGCATTTAAAGACATTTGCGTGTGTGAGACATTTATAGTGAATTTCTTGTGTACTCTAAGCCTTGTATTTTCAGTGTAGACTCAGTGTTTCTTTGACTCGTTATTTTTGCAATATTTTTCAGTGTTTTCGCTCATCTCATATTTTTTTTATCTGTGTTTTTTTTATGCTACTCTCTGTCTGTAGTAAGTATTAGTGTGTAGTGTACCAGTCAGTCACTCCGTGTGAAGTGATTCATTTTTTTTTATTGTATTCTTTCAGCATTGTATTCTCCAGTAATTGTCATTGTATTTCATGCAGTGATATTCACCCCAGTATACCAAATTATCCATTTAATTCTATGTGTACCTTTTTTTTCGTATGCCAGCAGTGTCTCATTCCTCTAATTTTTTCGTAGACTTGTGTACCATTATTTTTGCCAGCAAATTTTTGTCGTATCAGTCATAGCAAGATTTTGTTGTAAGAATATACTAAAATAATGAATACGTGATTATGTGTTGTGTGCCCCGCCACTTGTAAGTGTTACACTTGCCTCACCACTTGTAATGTTACACTTGCCTCACCACTTGTAAGTGTTACACTTCCAGTTTTGTTTCTTGTTTTATTTTTATTCATATTGTTCATATTTCTTTGAACAAATTCAGTCTTAGTGTAATTTCAATTTCTTTTTAATGTAAAGTGTTTTCTTTACTCTGTTTGAGTAAATTGTTTTGTCTAATTTACAATTAAGAGTTAAAGTGTTCAATCAGTTTTTCTTCATATTTTTATTTTATTATTTAACCTGCGTTTTTCCCAGTGTAACTTTATTGCTGCAGTGAATTATTTTGTTGAACTTGTTCTGCAGTGAATTATTTTCTTTTATTGATATTTTTATGCATTATTATTCTCAGTTCATTATTGCATCTTGTTTTTCATTTTATTAATTTTCCTAATGTTCTTTGCATTATATTTTAATTTTGTTTATGCATTCTTAGAAAATATTTAAATTTCCCAGTTATCTCTCGTTGCATACAATTTAGTAATTTTATTTTCTACTTTTTACATTGATTTAAAATTTTATTAGTTAATTTCTTTATTAGCAAGAGTAAAGACAGCTCATTTTGCATTTAATTCAGTCTCCAGTAATATTTTTACTTGTAAATTTCAATGTAATTTTTATTTTGGCCAACAGTCCTTTACATTGAGTTGTCCTTCCTCTTGCAGTGTATCTTAGACATTTTTTTTATTACTTCTGCAGAATTAGTTGCATCTCTTTTATTTCAATTTTAGCATTTTGTATCATTTTTATTGTTCATTATTTTTGCCTTATTTATTCTCGTGCAACTTCTTTGCCATTATGTCTCACATGCCGTCAAGTGATACTTTAGTGAATGTCGACACTCAGACCTCTCAGGCTACTGCCGCTGCTGTCATCAGTCCTCACAGTTCCTTAGCGACTGACAGACCGACCCAGACACTGAGATACTATAGTTATACTCGTGATTCCCTTGATGCGTTACCTTTATTCAATGGCCATGTACATAGTCTTGAAGCATGGTTTACTGCCATTCGTTCTCGTGCTAATGCTCTAGTTGAAGGTCCTCCTTCAGAGGAAAGTCTTATCAGACTTGCTAAAGAAGCTCTTCATCGATCCCCTGCTGCTGTTCACGTTGTTGATCTCCTTGATATGCGAGACTTCAGGAATCTTACTAAGTGGTCACAATATGAGGAACTGATTCGTTCTTTCTTTGTACCAGTAAAAACAGCTGATCCATATGTTGTTCTTAGGGAACTAGTGAATGCTACACCCATGACTAATGAATCGTTGAGTGCCTTTGCTGTTAGATTAGACAAACTTTTATCATTTATCAATGCTGTCCAGTCCTCAGCTTTTGTCCCTGACGAGGTTAAACCATTCACAGAACCGTTTGCTAAAATAGCAGCTTTTGGAGCAATTAAAGAACTAATGCCACCTGCTTCCGTGTGTGCTTATGAGGCTAATCCTCCAACTGTGACGATGGAACCACTTACAGCCCTAAATCATGTACGTTCCTTGTGCCCCCAGGGTACTTTTCCATGTATTAAAAGTAATTTCACACCTATGCCTCAGTCTGCACCACCTCTTGTTTGCGCCACAGAGACAAATCGTGGTCATCAACCATCGCAGAGATCACCAAGGACCAGTGTACAGAGTCATTATAAACCTCGTAGTATTCATAGTACATTCAATAACCATAGTCAGCGGACTTGTTACAACTGTGGTCTCCGTGGCCATATTGCAATTAATTGTCCTGATAGTTACCCTAAGAGGCGTCGTACTGATGATGAGTACCAGTCAGATCTTCCCTACTGTACTTATCATAGAATACATGGACATGACACATCTGAGTGCAATGCTCTCTACAACCTTCAGTACTCTAGGTCTTTCCGTGGCTGTTCCAACTGCAGAACCCGTAGAGGAAACAGACGTCGTGGTTCTCAAACTAACCAGAACCAGGCTCATTCTTCCAATTCGGGGGAATTCGAGCGCCCCAGTCAAACCGTCCCATGGTGACAGTAGGTGATAATGAGTACACCATTCCCGTTCACAATTCCTTAGAAGCCTTAAGCAGTCTCGAGAATGACAATCCTGCTGATGATGTTGCTTCACATGTCTTTTCTGATGACAATCCACCTTTTTGTTTGCACATAACTTCCAATGCAACCATAGGCCCTATAGTGCAAGCATCTGTTCATAATGCGCCCGTTCATTTGTTCATTGACTCTGGTGCGCAAGTCAATATTATTAGGTCTAGTTTGTTTAAGGATAAGCAGTTACGACATGTCCTTCTCGTAGATCCGACTCATGTGTCCTCCCTTAGTGGAGTAGCTGGTTCTCACCTGCGTGTCCGAGGTCGGACTTCCCTAACTTTTTCTATCCAAGGTAGAGACTTCACTGCTTCCTTCCTTGTTGTCGACCAGATTACTTTCCCTGGTGACCTTCTACTGGGATTTGCTTCCATGCGAGACTTACGCATTGTGCTCGACCCTTATCGATGGCATGCCCAAATTGATGACTTGATTGTACCATTTTGGGGTTACCAGCTTGGATCCGAGATCTGCCATACTGCCGCAGAGTATGACATTCGAATTAAGTCCTTACAGGCCAGTGCATTTTCCAGTAGCGTACCCAAGCGGTCAGGCACTGATGATCCTGTTACTCCTGTCTGTGTTCCTGCAACTTCAGACTTGCAAGACAGTGTCCAGTTACCTCAAGTGTCCGAGGACGCTCTGACTACCTTGAGTGCTGAGCCTATCCCTGCAATGTCTGCTAGTTCAAGTAGTAGTTTCTCCACAGGGGACGCCTTGTCGGAAAACGGTTACTTGCAACTAGTAATGCCATCTCTTGTTGATGTCACATGCCGTCTGCAGAAAGACGTTTCTGTCGCAGCTAGTGCCCTCACTAGAGTGTCTGTTGTTGTTCCTAGTGTTCCAGATGGTGATAACGTCCTAGTTGACAGTGATTCCTGCAAAGTAAAAGGTCTATTTGTTGAACCATCCTTACATGTTGTAAGAGATAGTAAGATCCATTTCTTCCTAGCTAACACTTCTGGTCACAGTGTTCGTCTCAGAGCTAATAACAATCTTGTTGACCTTGTTCACTATCCTTACCCTGTTCAGGTAGAGGATGAGTTGCCACCTGACCAGTGGGTCGGTGCTATTTCTACCGGGGAGACCTCATCCACTTCACTGGATCAATCTATTCCACTAGTTGAGGAGAAAGACTTAGCTCCCACTGACTTCCCAGATGAAGTCAAGCGTTTGTTGACTTTGTTAAACAAACGTTGTAAAGCCATTGCCTTACCAGGTGAGAAGATGGGTATAACGAACTTATTGTCCCATCATATTCCACTTGAACCTGGTACTAGACCTATCTACATACCTGCGTACAGAATGCCTCATTCACAAGTTGCTGTCGCAGAAGAATTGATCAATCGAATGCTTGATGATGGAGTTATTGCACCTAGCAATTCACCTTGGAATGCACCCTTGATCCTAGTACCTAAGAAGGATGGTACTTGGTGCCCAGTGATTGACTTTCGGAAGTTAAATGCGAAAACCATTCCAGATCACTTCCCACTTCCTGTACTGGGTGATCTTTTACGTAACATCGGAGATAACAAAGTCTTTTCAACCCTGGATTTGTTACAAGGGTTTTGGCAAGTCCCTCTTCACGAGGACAGCCAAGAGCTAACTGCATTCTCCACTCCTACAGGTCATTATCACTTCCTCCGTATGGCGTTTGGATTACGATCCTCCCCTATCACGTTCTCAAGGCTCATGACTAATATCTTTAGAGGTCTCATAGGTAATGCACTTATGGTGTACTTAGATGACGTAATCGTCATGTCTAAAGACGTAGATACACACTTGAAAAGACTTGATGTAGTACTTGGTAAGCTTGAAGAAGCCAATTTAAAGATCAAACTGTCTAAATGTCAATTTTTCAGATCAGAAATTAAGTTTCTTGGTCCCGTAGTCACTCCTAGAGGGGTTACGACTGACCAAAGTAAAGTAACTGCAGTACTAAATTTTCCAACTCCCAAAACTGCTGATGCCGTAAGATCCTTTGTGGGCTTAGCAGGTTTTTATAGATCTTTCATTGCCAATTTTTCTTCCATAGCTGCTCCTCTAACTGAGTTGCTTAAGAAAGATGCTCCTTTTGTTTGGACCTTCCGTCAAGAAAGAGCATTCCAAACTCTAAAAGAAAAGCTAACATCTGCTCCAATTTTGAAATTTCCAGATTTTTCTAAGCCCTTCTATCTGACAACTGATGCTAGTTCAATTGGCATAGGCACCGTACTAGCTCAGAAGACCGATGGCAAGTACAACGCAGTTGCATTTGCTAGCCGAGTCCTTACAAAGGCTGAACGTAATTATACAGTAACTGAGCAAGAAGCTTTAGCAATAGTATGGTCTTTAAAGCACTTCCGAGACATTATTTATCAGTACTCTGTTCATGTCTTGACAGACCATGCTCCACTGATACCTTTATTTCAGAACAAACAACCTACTGGAAGGTTAGCCAGATGGACCTTGACTATCCAAGAGTTCAATCCCACCTTTGAACACTTACCTGGCAAGTCAAATGTAGTCGCAGATGCCTTATCGCGACATGTTAGTATAGTAACTGCAGACCCTCCATTTAGTGCTGAAGATGTAAAGAATGCTCAACGAACAGATCCCATGTGGTCTGGTGTGATTCGATTCCTGCTCCAGGAAGATCTTATTCTTACTGTGAAGCCACCAGCACCCATCAGTGACTTTGTCATGAACCAAGAATTACTGTATCGAACAGCCGAGTTGGGTACTCCTAGCAGAAGAGTATACCAGTTAGTAATTCCACAGTCACTAGTGAATGTAGCCTTACAGCTAGTTCACGATGTACCAGGTGTTGCACACCCTGGTAAGGATCGTTCAGTAAAACAAGCCAGATTGAAATACTTTTGGCCTCATATGGCAACTGATATTTCTGAGTATGTTAAGAAATGTAGTGTCTGCATGCAACATAAAGGTAATGCTAATGGCCCTAATCCAATCCAAGTGTATCCAACTACTAGCGAACCGTGGGAAAGAGTTGCGCTAGATTTGTTAACTAATTTCCAATGTTCCCTCCAAGGCAACAAACATCTGTGTGTTATGGTAGACCATTTCACCAGATATTGTGAGTTAGTTCCTATTGCAGATAAGACTGCCGAGACAGTAGCTAAAGCGTTTAAAGAACGCATTATCTGCAGGCATACCACCCCTAAGTCCCTAGTAACAGATAATGGAGGTGAATTCTCTAATGAGATTCTTGAAAATTTGTGCACCTTGTACAAGATCTCTAAATCCATCATTGTTCCTCATCATCCTGCCAGCAATGGGTTAGCGGAACGAACCAATAAGAAAGTACTTGATGTCTTGAGAGCCACTATCAATCCCAACAGTGAAACTTGGGATGAAGTCATACCTGATGTGCAGTGTGCTATAAATTCTGCTTACAATGTTTCTATAGGTGACACTCCACATTATGCATTGTACGGTGTAGATAAACGTTTGCCTTATGAGTTGTTATATTCTAATCCGAAACCAAATTAAAACCCTGATGATTTCATAGCAACTCGTACCAGCTTAGCTCAAAGTGTTTTTAGAAGAATCCGTGAAACACTTCATAAATCAACAGCAGAATTTACAAGAGTCGCAAACACTCGAGCAAAGCCATCCAAAATCAAAGTAGGTTCGAGAGTTATGCTGACTAATTTTAACAAAACGTCTGCAATGCCAAAGCTTGATCAAAAGTTTGTTGGTCCTTATCGAGTAGTTGAACATATCACTGGTAATAAGTATAAGGTTAGAGAAATTAGTACTGGTCAGTATAAAGAATCGTATTTAGATCATATGAAGTTAGTATGTGATGATAATGATGTTCCAACCCAGACTAATGTGACAGACTCTGACAATCCTCCTGATCCTGTACTCTCTTCCTCTAATACTCAGTCAGACGATCAACCTGAATGTCGTTATTCCCTACGTACATGACAGGTATTGAGAAATCCTCAAGTATCATTTGTAACTACCAATTCAGATTTGCCTCAAATACAGCATGAGTTAGCCAGTGCTACAGAGTTCGATCCTCCCAGAGATGACACCCATTCTGCATATGTCAATCTTACCCTAGCAGAGTTGGGGTTAAATGTAAATAACCTGTATAGATGAATAATTACAGTATCAACTTATCAGTATTCAAGAATTTTTTTTTTGTGTTCACGTTCTCTCCGAATTCTGAGAGTTAACAGTCTAGATTTGAGTGCACCGAATCTGCCTTTCTGTTAAACACTTCTTTCTTTGTATATATTCCTTCCTCAGAATCCGTAGATCACATGAATACAGATCGATCGATCAAAATTTTTTTTTATCACTTCTATTGTGTAATCTCAATGTTGAGTTTCATTCGATGAGTTTCATTCGTTGAGTTTCATTCGATGAGTTGTGTTATATTATACCTTGTATTGCATTACAGTTTCAGTTACGTAGGCTTCCATTCCAATGTTCTACTTATGTATGTTATAATGTTCAATTGTTGTGTACTTTGACATTGTATAGAATCAGCCCAAGCCGTATACCTGCCATCTTTAATTTGTATTAGTTGTATGTTGGGACGACATACGTTAGCGTGGCCGAGCTCTCAGTAGTAGTACCAGTTCCTAGTAACCAGTTACCAGTAACCAGTGTACCAGTAGATGACTCACTACCAACCATCTCTGCGTGAATCACTGACTGTCATATTGCTGCTGACCTAGCAGGATTTCAAACACCCCCTCACATATGGGCACTGTGAGTAGTCAGTCTTAAGAGAGAGAGCAAGGAGGCAGGTCACGGCTGTTTGGTGCCTACCAATACTTACCGTTATAATTATACGTACTACCAGCCTACGTGAGTATTTTTACCCTATCCACGTGTTCGAACCCCACATGATAAATACACAGTACCATGGTTGTAACACTACACAACACAGTGCAATGACTGGGACACTATGCAACACACACTACCATGGTTGTAACACTACACAACTCAGTACCATGACTGGGACACTACACAACGCACAGTACCATGACTGGGACACTACGCAAAGCACAGTACCATGATTGTAACACTACACAACACACAGTACCATGACTGGGACACTACACAACACACAGTACCATGACTGGGACACTTCGCAACACACAGTACCATGACTGGGACACTACACAACACACAGTACCATGACTGAGACACTAAACAATACACAGTACCATGACTGGGACACTTCGCAACACACAGTACCATGACTGGGACACTAAACAATACACAGTACCATGACTGGGACACTACGCAACACACAGTACCATGACTGGGACACTACACAACACAGTACCATGACTGGGACACTACACAACACAGTACCATGACTGGGACACTTCGCAACACACAGTACCATGACTGGGACACTAAACAATACACAGTACCATGACTGGGACACTACACAACACACAGTACCATGACTGGGACACTACACAACACAGTACCATGACTGGGACACTACACAACACAGTACCATGACTGGGACACTACACAGCACAGTACCATGACTGGGACACTTCGCAACACACAGTACCATGACTGGGACACTAAACAATACACAGTACCATGACTGGGACACTACACAACACACAGTACCATGACTGGGACACTACACAACACAGTACCATGACTGGGACACTACACAACACACAGTACCATGACTGGGACACTACACAACACACAGTACCATGACTGGGACACTACACAACACACAGTACCATGAATGGGACACTACGGAACACACAGTACCATGACTGGGACACTACACAACACACAGTACCATGACTGGGACACTACGCAACACACAGTACCATGACTGGGACGCTACGCAACACACAGTACCATGACTGGGACACTACGCAACACACAGTACCATGACTGGGACACTACGCAACACACAGTACCATGACTGGGACGCTACGCAACACACAGTACCATGACTGGGACACTACGCAACACACAGTACCATGACTGGGACACTACGCAACACACAGTACCATGACTGGGACACTACGCAACACAGAGTACCATGACTGGGACACTACGCAACACACAGTACCATGACTGGGACACTACACAACACAGTACCATGACTGGGACACTACACAACACACAGTACCATGACTGGGACACTACGCAACACACAGTACCATGACTGGGACACTACACAACACAGTACCATGACTGGGACACTACACAACACACAGTACCATGACTGGGACACTACACAACACAGTACCATGACTGGGACACTACACAACACACAGTACCATGACTGGGACACTACACAACACAGTACCATGACTGGGACACTACACAACACACAGTACCATGACTGGGACACTACACAACACAGTACCATGACTGGGACACTACACAACACACAGTACCATGACTGGGACACTACACAACACAGTACCATGACTGGGACACTACACAACACACAGTACCATGACTGGGACACTACGCAACACACAGTACCATGACTGGGACACTACACAACACACAGTACCATGACTGGGACACTACACAACACACAGAAGAAACGTGAATTGCAAGATGACAGGTAAATCTTACAACTTTTTATTTAAATTTAACCCACACATTTGCTTTTACAGCTGTAATGTTTGTTTCTTGCTGTAATATTTGAGTCCCAACGTAAGAGACCTGATGTGAGAGTCAGTTGTTGGTGTGAGAGTCAGTTGTTAGTGTGAGAGTCAGTTGTTGCTGTGAGAGCCAGTTGCTGGTGTGAGAGCCAGTTGCTGGTCTGAGAGTCAGTTGCTGGTCTGAGAGTCAGTTGCTGGTGTAAGAGCTAGTTGCTGGTGTAAGAGCCAGTTGCTGGTGTAAAAGCCAGTTGCTGGTGTAAGAGTCAGTTGCTGGTGTAAGAGCCAGTTGCTGGTGTAAGAGCCAGTTGCCGGTGTAAGAGCCAGTTGCTGGTGTAAGAGTCAGTTGCTGGTGTAAGAGCCAGTTGCTGGTGTAAGAGCCAGTTGCTGGTGTAAAAGCCAGTTGCTGGTGTAAGAGTCAGTTGCTGGTGTAAGAGCCAGTTGCTGGTGTAAAAGCCAGTTGCTGGTGTAAGAGTCAGTTGCTGGTGTAAGAGCCAGTTGCTGGTGTAAGAGCCAGTTGCTGGTGTAAAAGCCAGTTGCTGGTCTGAGAGTCAGTTGCTGGTGTAAGAGCCAGTTGCTGGTGTAAGAGTCAGTTGCTGGTGTAAGAGCCAGTTGCTGGTGTAAGAGCCAGTTGCCGGTGTAAGAGCCAGTTGCCGGTGTAAGAGCCAGTTGCCGGTGTAAGAGCCAGTTGCCGGTGTAAGAGCCAGTTGCCGGTGTAAGAGCCAGTTGCCGGTGTAAGAGCCAGTTGCTGGTGTAAGAGCCAGTTGCTGGTGTAAGAGCCAGTTGCTGGTGTAAGAGCCAGTTTCTGGTGTAAGAGCCAGTTGCTGGTGTAAGAGCCAGTTGCTGGCGTAAGAGCCAGTTGCTGGTGTAAGAGCCAGTTGCTGGTGTAAGAGTCAGTTGCTGGTGTAAGAGCCAGTTGCTGGTGTAAGAGCCAGTTGCTGGTGTAAAAGCCAGTTGCTGGTGTAAGAGTCAGTTGCTGGTGTAAGAGCCAGTTGCTGGTGTAAAAGCCAGTTGCTGGTGTAAGAGTCAGTTGCTGGTGTAAGAGCCAGTTGCTGGTGTAAGAGCCAGTTGCTGGTGTAAAAGCCAGTTGCTGGTCTGAGAGTCAGTTGCTTGTGTAAGAGTCAGTTGCTGGTGTAAGAGCCAGTTGCTGGTGTAAGAGCCAGTTGCCGGTGTAAGAGCCAGTTGCCGGTGTAAGAGCCAGTTGCCGGTGTAAGAGCCAGTTGCCGGTGTAAGAGCCAGTTGCTGGTGTAAGAGCCAGTTGCTGGTGTAAGAGCCAGTTGCTGGTGTAAGAGCCAGTTTCTGGTGTAAGAGCCAGTTGCTGGTGTAAGAGCCAGTTGCCGGTGTAAGAGCCAGTTGCCGGTGTAAGAGCCAGTTGCTGGTGTAAGAGCCAGTTGCTGGTGTAAGAGCCAGTTGCTGGTGTAAGAGCCAGTTGCCGGTGTAAGAGCCAGTTGCTGGTGTAAGAGCCAGTTGCCGGTGTAAGAGCCAGTTGCTGGTGTAAGAGCCAGTTGCTGGTGTAAGAGCCAGTTGCCGGTGTAAGAGCCAGTTGCTGGTGTAAGAGCCAGTTTCTGGTGTAAGAGCCAGTTGCTGGTGTAAGAGCCAGTTGCCGGTGTAAGAGCCAGTTGCTGGTGTAAGAGCCAGTTGCAGGTGTAAGAGCCAGTTGCCGGTGTAAGAGTCAGTTGCTGGTGTAAGAGCCAGTTGCCGGTGTAAGAGCCAGTTGCTGGTGTAAGAGCCAGTTGCTTCTGTAAGAGCCAGTTGCTGGTGTAAGAGCCAGTTGCAGGTGTAAGAGCCAGTTGCTGGTGTAAGAGCCAGTTGCTGGTGTAAAAGCCAGTTGCTGGTGTAAGAGTCAGTTGCTGGTGTAAGAGCCAGTTGCTGGTGTAAAAGCCAGTTGCTGGTGTAAGAGTCAGTTGCTGGTGTAAGAGCCAGTTGCTGGTGTAAGAGCCAGTTGCTGGTGTAAAAGCCAGTTGCTGGTCTGAGAGTCAGTTGCTGGTGTAAGAGCCAGTTGCTGGTGTAAACGCCAGTTGCTGGTGTAAGAGTCAGTTGCCGGTGTAAGAGCCAGTTGCTGGTGTAAGAGCCAGTTGCCGGTGTAAGAGCCAGTTGCCGGTGTAAGAGCCAGTTGCCGGTGTAAGAGCCAGTTGCCGGTGTAAGAGCCAGTTGCTGGTGTAAGAGCCAGTGGCTGGTGTAAGAGCCAGTTGCTGGTGTAAGAGCCAGTTGCTGGTGTAAACGCCAGTTGCTGGTGTAAGAGTCAGTTGCTGGTGTAAGAGCCAGTTGCTGGTGTAAGAGCCAGTTGCCGGTGTAAGAGCCAGTTGCCGGTGTAAGAGCCAGTTGCCGGTGTAAGAGCCAGTTGCCGGTGTAAGAGCCAGTTGCTGGTGTAAGAGCCAGTGTCTGGTGTAAGAGCCAGTTGCTGGTGTAAGAGCCAGTTTCTGGTGTAAGAGCCAGTTGCTGGTGTAAGAGCCAGTTGCCGGTGTAAGAGCCAGTTGCCGGTGTAAGAGCCAGTTGCTGGTGTAAGAGCCAGTTGCTGGTGTAAGAGCCAGTTGCTGGTGTAAGAGCCAGTTGCCGGTGTAAGAGCCAGTTGCTGGTGTAAGAGCCAGTTGCCGGTGTAAGAGCCAGTTGCTGGTGTAAGAGCCAGTTGCTGGTGTAAGAGCCAGTTGCCGGTGTAAGAGCCAGTTGCTGGTGTAAGAGCCAGTTTCTGGTGTAAGAGCCAGTTGCTGGTGTAAGAGCCACTTGCCGGTGTAAGAGCCAGTTGCTGGTGTAAGAGCCAGTTGCAGGTGTAAGAGCCAGTTGCCGGTGTAAGAGTCAGTTGCTGGTGTAAGAGCCAGTTGCCGGTGTAAGAGCCAGTTGCTGGTGTAAGAGCCAGTTGCTGGTGTAAGAGCCAGTTGCTGGTGTAAGAGCCAGTTGCTGGTGTAAGAGCCAGTTGCAGGTGTAAGAGCCAGTTGCTGGTGTAAGAGCCAGTTGCTGGTGTAAGAGCCAGTTGCCGGTGTAAGAGTCAGTTGCTGGTGTAAGAGCCAGTTGCCGGTGTAAGAGCCAGTTGTTGGTGTAAGAGCCAGTTGCTGGTGTAAGAGCCAGTTGCTTGTGTAAGAGCCAGTTGCCGGTGTAAGAGTCAGTTGCTGGTGTAAGAGCCAGTTGCTGGTGTAAGAGCCAGTTGCTGGTGTAAGAGCCAGTTGCCGGTGTAAGAGCCAGTTGCGGGTGTAAGAGCCAGTTGCCGGTGTAAGAGCCAGTTGCTGGTGTAAGAGCCAGTTGCTGGTGTAAGAGCCAGTGGCTGGTGTAAGAGCCAGTTGCTGGTGTAAGAGCCAGTTGCTGGTGTAAACGCCAGTTGCTGGTGTAAGAGTCAGTTGCTGGTGTAAGAGCCAGTTGCTGGTGTAAGAGCCAGTTGCCGGTGTAAGAGCCAGTTGCCGGTGTAAGAGCCAGTTGCCGGTGTAAGAGCCAGTTGCCGGTGTAAGAGCCAGTTGCTGGTGTAAGAGCCAGTGGCTGGTGTAAGAGCCAGTTGCTGGTGTAAGAGCCAGTTTCTGGTGTAAGAGCCAGTTGCTGGTGTAAGAGCCAGTTGCCGGTGTAAGAGCCAGTTGCCGGTGTAAGAGCCAGTTGCTGGTGTAAGAGCCAGTTGCTGGTGTAAGAGCCAGTTGCTGGTGTAAGAGCCAGTTGCCGGTGTAAGAGCCAGTTGCTGGTGTAAGAGCCAGTTGCCGGTGTAAGAGCCAGTTGCTGGTGTAAGAGCCAGTTGCTGGTGTAAGAGCCAGTTGCCGGTGTAAGAGCCAGTTGCTGGTGTAAGAGCCAGTTTCTGGTGTAAGAGCCAGTTGCTGGTGTAAGAGCCAGTTGCCGGTGTAAGAGCCAGTTGCTGGTGTAAGAGCCAGTTGCAGGTGTAAGAGCCAGTTGCCGGTGTAAGAGTCAGTTGCTGGTGTAAGAGCCAGTTGCCGGTGTAAGAGCCAGTTGCTGGTGTAAGAGCCAGTTGCTGGTGTAAGAGCCAGTTGCTGGTGTAAGAGCCAGTTGCTGGTGTAAGAGCCAGTTGCTGGTGTAAGAGCCAGTTGCAGGTGTAAGAGCCAGTTGCTGGTGTAAGAGCCAGTTGCCGGTGTAAGAGCCAGTTGCTGGTGTAAGAGCCAGTTGCTGGTGTAAGAGCCAGTTGCCGGTGTAAGAGTCAGTTGCTGGTGTAAGAGCCAGTTGCCGGTGTAAGAGCCAGTTGTTGGTGTAAGAGCCAGTTGCTGGTGTAAGAGCCAGTTGCTTGTGTAAGAGCCAGTTGCCGGTGTAAGAGTCAGTTGCTGGTGTAAGAGCCAGTTGCTGGTGTAAGAGCCAGTTGCCGGTGTAAGAGCCAGTTGCTGGTGTAAGAGCTAGTTGCTGGTGTAAGAGTCAGTTGCTGGTGTAAGAGCCAGTTGCTGGTGTAAGAGCCAGTTGCCGGTGTAAGAGCCAGTTGCCGGTGTAAGAGCCAGTTGCTGGTGTAAGAGCCAGTTGCTGGTGTAAGAGCCAGTTGCTGGTGTAAGAGTCAGTTGCTGGTGTAAGAGCCAGTTGCTGGTGTAAGAGCCAGTTGCTGGTGTAAGAGCCAGTTGCCGGTGTAAGAGCCAGTTGCTGGTGTAAGAGCCAGTTGCTGGTGTAAGAGCCAGTTGCTGGTGTAAGAGCCAGTTGCTGGTGTAAGAGTCAGTTGCTGGTGTAAGAGCCAGTTGCTGGTGTAAGAGCCAGTTGCTGGTGTAAGAGTCAGTTGCTGGTGTAAGAGCCAGTTGCCGGTGTAAGAGCCAGTTGCTGGTGTAAGAGCCAGTTGCTGGTGTAAGAGCCAGTTGCTGGTGTGAGCGCCGGACGCCGTTGCCGTGAGTGCCGGATCCATTATTTGTTGAGTGTTATGTTCGTGATCACCATTATTGACCCTCGTTAATCTTACATTTTAAATATCGTTAGTCATCCTATTAATTATCCTCTTATGCGTCGTTAATTATCCATTTTTCAATTATTTTCCTCATTAATGATCCTGTTGTGTACTATAAACATTGTTAGTGACAGCACACGTGACGGAGGTAATGACTGTATGAGTGTGACCTATGTCAGTGACGCTTGAGTGTATCGTGTCAGTGTGACGTATGAGGTTGTCGTGTCAGTGTGACGCATGAGGTTGCCATATCAATGTGACGTATGAGCTTGTCATGCCAGGGTGACGTGTGAGTGTATCGTGTCAGTGTGACGTGTCAGTGGGATTTTTTGGCTGTGACGTGATACGTATCAGTGTGACATGTCTTGTCAGTGTGACGCGTGACGTATGAGTGTCGTGTCTGTGATGTATGAGTGTCGTGTCACTGTGATGTATGAGTGTCGTGTCACTGTGATGTATGAGTGTGGTGTCAGTGTGACTTATGAGTGTGATGTCAGTTTGGCTTATGAGTGTGGTGTCAGTGTGGCGTATGAGTGTGGTGTCAGTTTGGCGTATGAGTGTGGTGTCAGTGTGACGTTTGAGTGTCGTGTCAGTGTGACGCATGATTTGTGTCAATATGACGTATGAGTGACGTGTCACTGTAACATATGAGTGTCGTATCAGTGTGACGTGTTAGTGTGACGTATCAGTGTGACGTGTCAGTGATAACACTCATAAGTATTAATGTTATCTCTTATTATCTCAGCAGTAACACCTTGGTGCAGCTGAGAGAGATTACCAGGTCTACCTTCATGCTGATGAAGGGCTCTTGATCCAAGGAACTGATTCTACCCTCTTCTTCCTCTGATCAAACCCCATCTTTTCCCCGGGCGGTGTATGACTAGGTGACTGTTACGTTACATGTTACACAAACATAACACTATAATACATGGCTAAGATAACACACTCTCTGGATGGTGGTTATCTGTTGATAAACATCAACTGTCAATATATGTTGTCAAACTGGTGTGGAATACCGACAGGTTGATGAGTCAGACACAGGTGCAGTAGTTGGGTATCTTTATTGTTGAAACGTCAGCCAGATACTGAGGAGAAAGTATTATAGGTAGCAGTAGAGATGTAATCATTCCATCAACCTTGGAGAAATAGTTTGAGGGACTGACGACCTCAAATTATTTCTCCAAGGTTGATGGACTAATTACATTATCTTTTTCTCGCCACTACAATACTTTCTCCTCTATATTTGACTAATGAAGCGTGTTGCAACCCCTGAATGGGTTACAATGATTATTATGTATATATAATGTATATTACCTTTTCATATAATTTTATATTGCTTATATTTGCGATAATAGCTAAATCGTAAATGTATGACTTTATATTATTATTTGACTGTTATATTGTTATTTGACTTATGTTGTTAGGATGTACATAATATGTGCTCAGTTCAAGTCTTGATTGTCAAACTACTGTAATTATCGCTTGTCGCTCGTTATACTGCTGGCTTCTGAGCTGTGCTGTCCACGGGGCTATCACGTGATCGAGGGGGGGTGTCCTCACCTCTCGTGAAGTATTCAGTCTGCTCGAGACTCGCTTGGTGGTTGGACAGATTGTCTGTCTCATTATTCTTGTTAGTTCTGTAGAACTCTGTTCACAGAACATTGTATAGACTTCGTGATTTTCGACGTTGTACTGAGGTGGTGTGTCGCTTAGACACTCTGAACATCTCAGGTCCTTAGCTATAGCTTCTGACCTAAATTTGTACTGGTTTCTGTGTATTGTCACAGTCAGGGTTTTTCCTATGCTGAACTTAGATTCAGTAGTATGGGAGTTTTGTAACTTTTGTGGAGGATCTGCTGATGGTCCCTACTTAGTGTCGTTATATTATCTCCTTGATCCTGATTGTGTCGCAGTCGCTTGTTATATGGCTATTGGGCTTAGCATTCTTTTCATTGTTCAAGCAGACTGTTCTGGTTGCCAGTCGGTCAAGAAGTTAGTTTATTTGAGGACTTTGTCAGTCACTTGTTTAAGTCTAGTCGAGTCGTGAGACATAGTGAACTACTTAGAGCACTTACACACATACACACTTACTTGTACATATTTGTAATATCTTATTAAATGTTAATGTACCAGACGGTACTTAAGAATTATAAATGTGATATGTGCTTTCAGCACAATAATATTGAACTCGAGAGATTGATTTTATTTTGATTGCTGTGATTAATTTAATTTGATAATATACCTCTAGACAACCTAATGATTAATAAATTTATTAAATTTTAATTTCTCTAGTTAGTAGCCTACCAGTTGTAATCCTGAAGCACTATTGAATAATACTGAATTTTAATGGATAATTGGACAAGGATACTGACTACTTGTTACGAAAACCCAGTAACAGGCTGGATGCTAGAAGGGCAGTCCTTTCTAGTATTCACTGGAGATCTCTAAGCTTTTAGAATCGCGTTTTTTGTAACAAAGCGTAACACGTAGGTGAAACGTTTCAATACTAAAGATACTCATCTGTTGCACATTTGTCTCATTAACTATAGATGGTTAGTGTTAGGTTAGTGTGGCATGCTAAGACTACGTTACATTTTATTCTGCGTATGTGACACACCAATATTGGCATACCCTCCCGACCAGCGAACCAGGAGCTAATGGTGTAATGAGAAGGACCTCCTTGTTATGCTAGTACCTTGGTTCAACCCAGCCAATCACAAGGAAGCCGCCAAGTTTGGTGAAAGAAATTATATAAGTATTTACTCTCCGATGTCTTTCGCTCGTTCCTCGTTTCTACTTTGGTTATCGTGCTACAGCCAGGTGTGCAGGCCACTAGACTACACCTGTGTTTGTAATATCTCGTATACAGGGCCGAATTAAGGCATGGGCTTTATGGGCTGCAGACCAGGATCCTCCTCCAGCTGGAGGGCCACCAGCTGGAGGGCCTCCAGCGATTGAGTGACAAGTGTTGAAAGTTACTGCTGCAAGTTTATAATTATAGTATATTATTACATCACTACCTGTAGCCCAGGGACCTACAAGAGTAATACCCAAAGTTATACACACTGAAGTGTATGTCTCTCAGTATATAGATGTCAAGGTTTACTTTAATCTGTAGAAGAGGGATTAAAAATGTCCTTGACTGGTTGTGAATACGTTACCCTGCAATCTTAATGACCGTGTAGTCGATAGGCTTTAAACCCCCATGAACGTTCCAGGCCAGCAAGCAACAGAAGGCTCTCTCCCTGCCTTCCACTCACTGCTACCATCAACAAGCGGATGGAGATATTTAACCTGACGTATTGAAACACAAGCGTCCATATTGACTGTGGAAGATAAAAATATAATTTGTGCTTCATTACTACTAAAATCCCTACTACATATTTGCTACATTTTTTATTTCCCACAATGCCACTGCTATTTTTTGTATTTCCCACAGTACTTTTGCTACTTATACTATCACTATTACTATGGCATGAGTGCTACCTATCCTTGTAGCCCGAAGTTGTTTAGTGTAATGTATTTAAAACACATCTACTACAACGAGGGTTATTAAGCTTGCATACAACCCGTTCACCAGCAGTCAAGAATACTTTAATCCTTAAATTAAATACTTATTAATTACAACTTCAGAATATATACACTGAGACGTACACCTCTCAGTGTAGTGTACTTTGTTTACCAGTGTAAAAAAAGTACAGATTCAACGTTTCCTGGTGGCTTAGCGGTTCTTTTTTATTATAATAATAATAATAATAATAATAATCAACGTTTCCTGATGCTTATTCCTCACTGCGATGTCAAATTATTTTTTCTATTTGTTTAATTGTATAAATATACGTTTATATACGTTCATGTAACTTAACTTAGAATAAAGAAAATAATATTTCCAATTGTGCAGATATTGGTAAAGAAAATTATAACACTAGAATAAGCGTAACTTTGTGAGGTGAGACAATATGAACTAGACGTCCAGGTGGTCTGTGTGAGGTGAGACAAGGTGAACTAGACGTCCAGATGGTTTGTGTGAGGTGAGACAATATGAACTAGACGTCCAGGTGGTCTGTGTGAGGTGTGACAAGGTGAACTAGACGTCCAGATGGTTTGTGTGAGGTGAGACAATATGAATTAGACGTCCAGGTGGTCTGTGTGATGTGTGACAAGGTGAACTAGACGTCCAGATGGTTTGTGTGAGGTGAGACAATATGAACTAGACGTCCAGGTGGTCTGTGTGAGGTGAGACAATATGAACTAGACGTCCAGATGGTCTGTGTGAGGTGAGACAAGGTGAACTAGACGTCCAGGTGGTCTGTGTGAGGTGAGACAATATGAACTAGACGTCCAGGTGGTCTGTGTGAGGTGAGACAAGGTGAACTAGACGTCCAGATGGTCTGTGTGAGGTGAGACAAGGTGAACTAGACGTCCAGGTGGTCTGTGTGAGGTAAGACAAGGTGAACTAGATGTCCAGGTGGTCTGTGTGAGGTGAGACAAGGTGAACTAGATGTCCAGGTGGTCTGTGTGAGGTGAGACAAGGTGAACTAGATGTCCAGGTGGTCTGTGTGAGGTGAGACAAGGTGAACTAGATGTCCAGGTGTTGTTTACCTGGAGAGAGTTCCGGGGGTCAACGCCCCCGCGGCCCGTTCTGTGACCAGGCCTCCTGGTGGATCAGAGCCTGATCAACCAGGCTGTTACTGCTGGCTGCACGCACTCCAACGTACGAGCCACAGCCCGGCTGGTCAGGTATGAGGTGTGAGGTGAGACAAGGTGAAAAAGTATTATGTTAGAATTGCTTCAGTTATCTAGACATTACTTACTATAACTCAGATAATTGCTAATGACCTCTACAAAGTCTTCTCCTGAGGTCTTGGTTGCCGGGTCACTAACTATTCTATGTGATATTGTAATAACCAAATTTAATTACATTCATTCAGGTTGAAAGTGAACCTTCACGTCTCTCGCCACTGCGCCAGCGGATTTGCTTGCGGCTCTTTGTTTTATGATTTGGTGTCATTCACGAACCTTACGATTTTATTTGCGAGTCTGTTTGGGGACTCTTTATGTTTAATAGTGACACAGACTGCTTGAAGGACCGATCGATTCTTGAGTAACTCCGCTCGTTATAATCAACCACTCACACATTTGCTTCTACTACAGTACTTTCTCTTGGGCTAGTTTGCCGCAACCCTCAAGTTGTTTTCTTTTACATGATGTGTGTGTGTGTGTACTCACCTATTTGTACTCACCTATTTGTGGTTGCAGGGGTCGAGTCTTAGCTCCTGGCCCCGCCTCTTCACAGGTTGCTACTGGGCCCTCTCTCTCCCCGCTCCATGAGCTTTATCAAACCTCGTCTTAAAACTGTGTATGGTTCCTGCCTCCACTACGTCATTTTCTAGGCTATTCCACTGCCTTACAACTCTATGACTGAAGAAATACTTCCTACTATCTCTCTGACTCATTTGTGTCTTCAACTTCCAATTGTGGCCTCTTGTTTCTGTGTCCCCTCCCTGGAACATCCTGTCTTTGTCCACCTTGTCTATTCCACGCAGTATTTTATATGTCGTTATCATGTCTCCCCTGACCCTCCTGTCCTCCAGTGTCGTCAGGCCGATTTCCCTTAATCTTTCTTCATAGGACATTCCCCTTAGCTCTGGAACTAACCTTGTCGCCTTGTGTGTGTGTGTGTGTGTGTGTGTGTGTGTGTGTGTGTGTGTGTGTGTGTGTGTGTGTGTGTGTGTGTGTGTGTGTGTGTGTGTGTGTGTGTGTGTGTGTGTGTGTGTGTGCGCGCGCGTGTGTGTGTGTGTGTCTGTCGTGCAGAATAGGTAAAGTTGATCAGTTAGCAAGAACTTATTTAAAGTTAAGTCCTTTCTAAAATTTTCTCTTATACGTTTAGAGATATATTTTTTCATTTATGTTAATGTAAAAATTCATAATTTTTTACCAAAAGAACCTTAGAAAACTTACCTAACCTTATTATAACAACCTCAGTTTAATTTACCTAATCCAACTAAATGTATTATAGATAAATTTACAAAAAACTAATAAACAAACACAACGAAATATATTTTTTTTTCGTTAAGTTCAGAATGATTTTTGCAAAATTATTGCGTACATAAATTTTCGCTTGCCTTATTCGACAAGAAGAACGTTGCTATTTAAGCCAAAATCGCAAGTTTTACCTATTCGGCACGACAAATATATATACATACATATATATATATTTTTTTTTTTTTTTTTTTCAACAAGTCGGCCGTCTCCCACCGAGGCAGGGTGACCCAAAAAAGAAAGAAAATCCCCAAAAAGAAAATACTTTCATCATCATTCAACACTTTCACCACACTTGCACATTATCACTGTTTTTGCAGAGGTGCTCAGAATACAACAGTCTAGAAGCATACACATATAAAGATACACAACATATCCCTCCAAACTGCCAATATCCCAAACCCCTCCTTTAAAGTGCAGGCATTGTACTTCCCATTTCCAGGACTCAAGTCCGACTATATGAAAATAACCGGTTTCCCTGAATCCCTTCACTAAATATTACCCTGCTCACACTCCAACAGATCGTCAGGTCCCAAGTACCATTCGTCTCCATTCACTCCTATCTAACACGCTCACGCACGCTTGCTGGAAGTCCAAGCCCCTTGCCCACAAAACCTCCTTTACCTCCTCTCTCCAACCCTTTCGAGGACGACCCCTACCCCGCCTTCCTTCCCCTATAGATTTATATGCTTTCCATGTCATTCTACTTTGATCCATTCTCTCTAAATGACCAAACCACCTCAACAACCCCTCTTCTGCCCTCTGACTAATACTTTTATTAACTCCACACCTTCTCCTAATTTCCACACTCCGAATTTTCTGCATAATATTTACACCACACATTGCCCTTAAACAGGACATCTCCACTGCCTCCAACCGTCTCCTCGCTACTGCATTTACCACCCAAGCTTCACACCCATATAAGAGTGTTGGTACTACTATACTTTCATACATTCCCTTCTTTGCCTCCATAGATAACGTTTTTTGACTCCACATATACCTCAACGCACCACTCACCTTTTTTCCCTCATCAATTCTATGATTAACCTCATCCTTCATAAATCCATCCGCCGACACGTCAACTCCCAAGTATCTGAAAACATTCACTTCTTCCATACTCCTCCTCCCCAATTTGATATCCAATTTTTCTTTATCTAAATCATTTGACACCCTCATCACCTTACTCTTTTCTATGTTCACTTTCAACTTTCTACCTTTACACACATTCCCAAACTCATCCACTAACCTTTGCAATTTTTCTTTAGAATCTCCCATAAGCACAGTATCATCAGCAAAAAGTAACTGTGTCAATTCCCATTTTGAATTTGATTCCCCAAAATTTAATCCCACCCCTCTCCCGAACACCCTAGCATTTACTTCCTTTACAACCCCATCTATAAATATATTAAACAACCATGGTGACATTACACATCCCTGTCTAAGACCTACTTTTACCGGGAAGTAGTCTCCCTCTCTTCTACACACCCTAACCTGAGCCTCACTATCCTCATAAAAACTCTTTACAGCATTTAATAACTTACCACCTATTCCATATACTTGCAACATCTGCCACATTGCTCCTCTATCCACTCTATCATATGCCTTTTCTAAATCCATAAATGCAATAAAAACTTCCCTACCTTTATCTAAATACTGTTCACATATATGCTTCAATGTAAACACTTGATCTACACATCCCCTACCCACTCTGAAACCTCCTTGCTCATCCGCAATCCTACATTCTGTCTTACCTCTAATTCTTTCAATTATAACCCTACCGTACACTTTTCCTGGTATACTCAATAAGCTTATTCCTCTATAATTTTTACAGTCTCTTTTGTCCCCTTTCCCTTTATATAAAGGGACTATACATGCTCTCCGCCAATCCCTAGGTACCTTCCCCTCTTTCATACATTTATTAAACAAAAGTACCAACCACTCCAACACTATATCTCCCCCTGCTTTTAACATTTCTGTCATGATCCCATCAGTTCCAGCTGCTTTACCCCCTTTCATTTTACGTAATGCCTCACGTACCTCCCCCACACTTACATTCTGCTCTTCTTCACTCCTAAAAGATGGTATACCTCCCTGACCAGTGCATGAAATTACTGCCTCTGTTTCTTCCTTAACATTTAAAAGTTCCTCAAAATATTCTCGCCATCTACCCAATACCTCCATCTCCCCATCTACTAACTCCCCTACTCTGTTTTTAACTGACAAATCCATATTTTCCCTAGGCTTTCTTAACTTGTTTAACTCACTCCAAAATTTTTTCTTATTTTCATTAAAATTTCTTGACAGTGCCTCTCCCACTCTATCATCTGCTCTCCTTTTGCACTCTCTCACCACTCTCTTTACCTTTCTTTTACTCTCCATATACTCTGCTCTTCTTATAACACTTCTGCTTTGTAAAAACCTCTCATAAGCTACCTTTTTCTCTTTTATCACACCCTTTACTTCATCATTCCACCAATCACTCCTCTTTCCTCCTGCCCCCACCCTCCTATAACCACAAACTTCTGCCCCACATTCTAATACTGCATTTTTAAAACTATTCCAACCCTCTTCAACCCCCCCACTACTCATCTTTGCACTAGCCCACCTTTCTGCCAATAGTCGCTTATATCTCACCCGAACTTCCTCCTCCCTTAGTTTATACACTTTCACCTCCCTCTTACTTGTTGTTGCCACCTTCCTCTTTTCCCATCTACCTCTTACTCTAACTGTAGCTACAACTAAATAATGATCCGATATATCAGTTGCCCCTCTATAAACATGTACATCCTGGAGCCTACCCATCAACCTTTTATCCACCAATACATAATCTAATAAACTACTTTCATTACGTGCTACATCATACCTTGTATATTTATTTATCCTCTTTTTCATAAAATATGTATTACTTATTACCAAATTTCTTTCTACACACAGCTCAATTAAAGGCTTCCCATTTACATTTACCCCTGGCACCCCAAATTTACCTACTACTCCCTCCATAACATTTTTACCCACTTTAGCATTGAAATCCCCAACCACCATTACTCTCACACTTGATTCAAAACTCCCCACGCATTCACTCAACATTTCCCAAAATCTCTGTCTCTCCTCTACACTTCTCTCTTCTCCAGGTGCATACACGCTTATTATAACCCACTTTTCACATCCAATCTTTATTTTACTCCACATAATCCTTGAATTAATACATTTATAGTCCCTCTTTTCCTGCCATAGCTTATCCTTCAACATTATTGCTACTCCTTCTTTAGCTCTAACTCTATTTGAAACCCCTGACCTAATCCCATTTATTCCTCTCCACTGAAACTCTCCCACCCCCTTCAGCTTTGTTTCACTTAAAGCCAGGACATCCAGCTTCTTCTCATTCATAACATCCACAATCATCTCTTTCTTATCATCTGCACAACATCCACGCACATTCAGACTTCCCACTTTGACAATTTTCTTCTTATTCTTTTTAGTAATCTTTACAGGAAAAGGGGTTACTAGCCCATTGTTCCCGGCATTTTAGTTGACTTTTACAACACGCATGGCTTACGAAGGAAAGATTCTTATTCCACTTCCCCATGGATATAAAAGGAAAATTAATAAGACCAAGAACTATTAAGATAAAAATCAAAGAAAACTCAGATGAGTGTGTATAAATAAATGTGTACATGTATGTATAGTGTGACCTAAGTGTAAGTATATATATAAGTATATATATATATATATATATATATATATATATATATATATATATATATATATATATATGTTTAGCTAAAGTACTTTCACACTTCTTAGTATGTCATCAGGAGCTGTGCAGTGTTGTAAAGGCAGCAATAAGATAAATGAGGGGGGGGGAGTTTTATCAGAGTATGGTAACCCACCCACCTATATATATATATATATATATATATATATATATATATATATATATATATATATATATATATATATATATATATATATATATATATATATATATATATTTAACAATTTATATATGCAGATAATTTTAATAAAGATTAGAATTTTATTTTTAAATGAATTAATATTTAACGAAAGTTGTATATCAACAACGGTCACGTGACAATATTGTGACCTTTCTTTTGTTATTTTTTTTCAGATAAACATGAGTTCTTCACGAAAAGCCTGCTTAAACATCCCAATGCATTTTGCTACATTTGTAGCGAATACTTTTTGCAAAAACAAAGAAAAACACCACAGATTTTGTAAAACAAGCTTATCTTGCTTATTTTGGAGTGACGCTTGGTGAACAAGACAAGTCTTGGGCTCCACATATGGTTTGGAAAGCCTGTATAGAATGCTTATGCCAGTGGAAAAATAGGCAACGGAAAAGTTTAAACTTGGGTGTGCATATGGTGTGGAGAGAACCGAAAAACACCACAACGATTGTTATTTCTGTATGGTGAATGTGAAAGGTTTCAATCGATACAAGAAAGTCAACTGGGAATATCCTGATTTGGAGTCAGTAAGAAGATCTGTGCCACACAGCGAAGACAGTCCCATACCAGTGTTTACAACACTGCCTGACCTTCCGTTGTCAGATGATGAAACTCAGGGTTTAGGATGTAACACAGGTGCTAGCAGTGGATGTGAATATGAAGTAAGCATTTGAACACCCCAGCAGTTCTCCCAAGAAGAACTCAATGATCTGATACACGACCTTAGTCTGTCAAAACAAGCATCTGAACTTTTAGCATCCAGATTAAAAGAAAAGAACTGTTTATAACAAGGAGTTAAAATAGCAGTTTATCGGACAAGAGAGGTTTAACTCCTTCCTTACTTCAGCAAAGATGAAGAACTTGTATACTGCAATAGCATCCCTGGACTTCTTCGAATTGGACTTGAATATCAACCAGAATATTGACAGCTGTTTATAGACAGCTCCATTAGAAGCTTGATATTTGTCTTACTGCACAACGGTAACCAATATGGATCTTCTCCAATTGCTCACCCGACAAAACTTAAAAAATGAATATGAACATATCAAAATGGTATTGCAGAAGTTTTGCTGTCATGAGCACAAGATGTCTATTTGTGCTGATCTAAAGATGGTAAACTTCTTTCTTGGGCAACAAAGTGGATATACAAAGTGCCCTTGTTTCATCTGTTTGTTAGAAAATACAGTGAAGGCAAATCGTTGGACAAAAGTGACATGGCCGTTAAAAGACAACATGACTATGTGCAGTAAACATCATTAACTTGGGATAACAGGGATAATATTATTCTACCACCACTCCACATTAAGTTAGGGGCTAATGAAGCACTTGTTAAAGCCTTGGACATAGATGGCAATTGCTTCAAATATATTTGTAGATCTTTCCCTGGACTATGAAAAAATTAAAAGCTGGAATCTTTGATGGTCCTCAGATTCGGAAGCTTATCAAGAATTCTAATTTTACAAAATGTGTGAATTGTGCTAAAGTTTCTGCGTGATGCAGTTATGTGTCAGTTGTCAAGAACTTCTTGGGTAATCACAAAGCAGACAATTATGAAGAACTGGTGCAAAACATGCTAACAAGCTTTAAGAATTTAGGTACTAATATGAGCATAAAGGTTCACTTTCTCCATAGCCACCTAGACAGATTTCCCCATAATCTTGGTGAGGTCAGGGGGGGTTGAACTCCAGGAGCCAGTTCCTGGACTTGACCTGCATCCTGTCCAGACCCCTTTGTAGTCCTGCTTTATCTTCCTCCGACTGAATTCTCCTCATTAACTTCACATCGTCTGCAAACAGGGACACTTCTGAGTCTATTCCTTCCATCATGTCATTTTCAAGTCCGGCAGGCCGGACTTGAGTCCTGGAGATGGGAAGTACAGTGCCTGCACTCTGAAGGAGGGGTGTTAATGTTGCAGTTTAAAAACTGTAGTGTAAAGCACCCTTCTGGCAAGACAGTGATGGAGTGAATGATGGTGAAAGTTTTTCTTTTTCGGGCCACCCTGCCTTGGTGGGAATCGGCCGGTGTGATAATAAAAAAAATAAATAAAAAATGTCATTTTCATATACCAGAAACAGCACCGGTCCTAGGACTGACCCCTGTGGAGCCCCGCTCGTCACAGGCGCCCACTCTGACACCTCATCACGTACCATGACTCGCTGATGCCTTCCCGTCAGGTATTCTCTGATCCATTGCAATGTCTTCCCTGTTATCCCTGCCTGGTCCTCCAGGTTTTGCATTAATCTCTTGTGTGAAACTCTCAAAACGTCGTCTTACAGTCCAAGAAAACGCAGTCTACACACCCCTCTCTCTCTTGTCTTACTGCTGTCACCTTGTCATAGAACTCTAGTAGGTTTGTGACAGGATTTCCCGTCTCTGAAACCATGCTGGTTGTCGTTTATAAGCTCATTCCTTTCTAGGTTCTCCACCACTCGTCTCCTGGTAATCTTCTCCAGGACTGCATACATGTCAGTGACACTAGTCTGGGAGTGCAACGGACAAGTGTAGTAGTAGGAGTAGCAACACACACAACAAGAGGCATTCTTGAGCTTCCCCTGCACTCGGGCTTAATGCCCAAAGCTGGGGTGTGACTCCAGAAGGATCCAGTAGTGCTTGCTGCTTTTGCACCTCCTGACATCGCCTGCTGCTATGCAGCTGCCACACCCTTCGAGCCCAGTGTGGGCGGGGTTTGTGGCAGCCCAAGGTGTCTAGCTTTTCCCTCCGATCCCAGTGAGGGCGAGGAATGGGGCTAGGCCTGGGAACAGCTGGTTCCAGAAGTTGAGGAGGTACTTGTACCTCCCCTCATGGCAGACATTGGTTTGAGACACTCCCTCTACAGGGCGCCAAGACCGGGCCACCTCTAGGAAAAGGCCCGGGCCGGGCGATTATACCGGCGAATCTCATACCTACCTACCTACCTACACTGGTCTGTAGTTTAATGCTGTGTGTCTGTCTCCTTTTTTTAAAAATTGGGACTACATTTGTTGTCTTCCATACCTCAGGTAGTTGTCCTGTTTCGATAGATATGTTGAAGATTGTGTGTGTGTGTGTGTGTGTGTGTGTGTGTGTGTGTGTGTGTGTGTGTGTGTGTGTGTGTGTGTGTGTGTGTGTGTGTGTTTGTGTGTGTGTGTGTATGTGTGTGTGCGAGGCGAGGTTGTTGGGCCTCACATTAGTGCCAGCATAATTGTTTCCGTGTGGCTCTAAGTGGCACTCTTAACACCTGGCACCCATCACCACCCCTACTGCCTCACTTTTATGTCAACCACAAGAACCGGGAGCCACCAGTAGTGAGAGTAGCAGCAGCGAAAATAGTAATAGCAGCAGTAGTAGCCGCAAAAACAGTAGCCACAACAGCAATAACCACAGCAGCAGCAGCAGCAATAATAGCAGTAGTCACAGCAGCAGTAGTAACAGCAACAGCAGCCACAGCAGCAGTTGACACAGCAGCAGTAGTCACAGCAGCAGTAGTCACAGCGGTCATAGCTACAGCAGCAGTAGACACAGCAGTAACCGTAGCAGCAGTATCCACAGCAGTAGTAGTAGCAGCGACAACATCAGTAGTCACAGCAGCAGTAGCGATAGCATGAGTAGTCACAACGGTAGACACAGCAGTCATAGCTACAGCAGCTATAGACACAGCAGTAACCGCAGCAGCAGTAGATATAACAGCGGTAGCCACAGCAGCAGGAGCAGTAACTGAGGCAGCAGTAGCCACAGCAGCAGGAGCAGTAACTGAAGATGTAGTAGCCGCAGCAGCAGTAGCCACAGCAGCAGGAGCAGTAACTGAGGATGTAGTAGCCGCAGCAGCAGTAGCCACAACAGCAGAAGCGGTAGTAGCCGCAGCAGCAGTAGCCACAGCAGCACGGGCAACAGTAGTAGCCGCAGCAGCAGTAGCCACAGCAGCACGGGCAGCAGTAGTAGCCGCAGCAGCAGTAGCCACAGCAGCAAGAGCAGTAACTGCCTTAGCAGTAGCCACAGCAGCAGTAGGAGCGGCAGCAATAACCGCAGCAGGAGCAGTAACCTGTGTATTAGGTGCCTAGGAAACAGGCAGCAAAAAGATCTCTTGGTCACTTAACTGCTGAGACACTTCCACCATAACTTACGGGAGGGGGGAAGAGGAGTGATCGAGGAAGGGAGTAGCAGAGTGGAGAAAGGGCAGGCGAATGTGGGTTACTGGGTAGTAATGATGGTGGTTAATAATAATAATCTTTATTTCTACAAGTACAACTTATACAGACCTAGCTGACATCAGTGACGCACTGTATCAGTAGTCCCTAGTCTTTTAGTATGAAAGGGACAAATTAAACAGTCAAATGTAAAGGAGGGCAGCATATTAACATTATAATATTATAATATGGTAAAATAATTAGTGAAAGTGGTAAGACGTAACACGGAAATGGTTCAAGTTCTGTATTTTAATTTCTGTGAAACATTTGAGACTACGGTATATAACACAAAGCTCTGTAATGGAAAGATAAGTAAATCTGTAATGTAATTACTAATTATTAACAGTAAATGTGGTGCTACTAGGATAACCCAGCGCTGACCATTACAAGTGCATCTGAACACTGAGCTGTAGCAGGTTTCTCTGGATGATCTCGTTGACTATATTGTATCTAATATGCCATTCCTTTGGAACTTGAAAAGTTCAGAGGATAAAGACCGTATTAGTATTGGAATGTTAGTAGGTCAAAGTTTCAGCCAGTCTTGTTGTCTGAGCTGGAAGAGTATTCTATATGCTGTTGCCACTAGTGTAACTGGGTTCATCGACCCTGCCACACGTGCGTATGTGTTCTGGTAGAATTACCTTCACCAGCTCGTTGGATCAACTGAAGGAGGATAAGAAAGCTGGCAAGACACTGAGAGGCTGTACGTATGTCTTGTCCACCTAATCTGACCGGAAATATGGTTTGCTCTTACTGTGATTCGACCAAGAAAAAATTTAGGACTTTCTAGCAGGGACTTGAGAAGGAAGTCATATTTTTCTAGTATTGGCTTACAAAAGATGGAGACCATCGTAAAAAAATAAGCTAGCTTAGGGAAGGTTAGGCACAACTAGAGTGTTCGCTAGTTAGTGTTGTCCGTTCCCTTGTGAGAAAACACCAGTGAGAGAGAATACCTCATATATCCTACTAATGCTACCTACCAAACTTTACTTTAACCCTATTAGTATACATACTAAGGGGGTTAATTGCTCACTCAAACTCCTTTCATCTCTGCTTCTCTTCCCGTACACACACACACACACACACACACACACACACACACACACACACACACACACACACACACACACACACAGGCGGGTCAGGGGAGACATGATAGCAACATACAAAATACTGCGTGGAATAGATAAGGTAGACAGAGACAGGTTGTTCCACAGAGGGGACACAGAAACAAGGGGTTAGGAAGTATTTCTTCAGTCATAGAGTCGTCAGGAAGTGGAATAGCCTAACAAGTGATGTAGTGGAGGCAGGAACCATACATAGCTCTAAGACGAGGTATGACAAAGCTCTGGAAGCAGAGAGTGAGAGGACCTAGTAGCGATCAGCGAAGAGGCGGGGCCAGGAAATGAGTCTTGACCCCTGCAACCACAATTAAGTGGGTACAATTAGGTGAGTACACACACGCAGCACCAGTTGGGAACCCACACCTAGTCAAGCACGTCAAGAAATGAGAGAAAGTGCCAAGGTTTGCAACAAGACTAGTTCCAGAGCTAAGGGGAATGTCCTACGAAGAAAGGTTAAGGGAAATCGGCCTGACAGCACTGGAGGACAGGAGAGTTAGGGGAGACATGATAACGATATACAAAATAATGCGAGGAATAGATAAGGTGGACAGAGACAGGATGTTTCAGAGATCAGACACAGAAACAAGGGATCACAACTGGAAGCTGAAGACCCAGATGAGTCAAAGGGATGTTAGGAAGTATTTCTTCAGTCATAGAGTGGTCAGGAAGTGGAATAGTCTGGCAAGTGATGTAGTGGAGGCAGGAACCATACATAATTTTAAGACGAGGTATAATAAAACTCATGGAGCAGAGAGAGAGGACCTAGTAGCGACCAGTGAAGAAGAGGGGCCAGGAGCTGAGCCTCGACCTCTGCAACCATAGCTAGGTGAGCACACACACACACACACACACACACACACATACATACACACACACACACACACACACACACACACACACACACACACACACACACGTGAAGCAGTATCGCTAAATAGTGCTCCCAGGATTTAGCATTCTAGTGGCTGTCCTAAGATATTATTAGCGGTCATCGTACGTGAGTGAATCAGTGAACATACCTACAAGAGTGTAATAGCTTTCAAGAGTGCGAATAATGTGATAGGATCAAGAATTTTACAATTTAAATTTGAATGAAATTTGAGTGAGGGAGGGTAGCAGTCAGCTGATCAGGCTACTGGCCGCAGTGTTGACACAAAATATCCAAACAGTTAATTGGGTTAACGGTGTGATCTGAAATATTAACAAATACATATGTTGGTTGATTATAGCAGCAGTGTAGTGATAAGGTCATAAAAGAGTGATTAAGTAAATACTGAAAGTAAGAAAAATTAGTCAATCCCCAGCTGTTGGTGTTGTGAATGTAGCTAACATCATCAGACTTGTTATGACCATAATACTGTACTAAAGAAAAAAGAGGGAATACCAAGTCTTAAAAGAAAAAGAAAATAAAAACTTGAATGCATGATAAAGTTCCTGAAGGAGTTACAAAATTGAAGGAGTTGATAGACGACCAGCAGGAACCTCCATTGTTGTGCAGACGACATCACTTGCCTATTTGTGGTTAATTTTGGTTAGTGTCTAAAGTCTCAAGTGTCTCGCCCTGCTGGTTGTATGCTATACCATCTCTCTCTCCCTATTTCAGTACCAGGAGATAGATAGTGGTTAGTAAATTATCTAAATATCGCCAGGTAAACTCCAGAAGAGTTGTGTAGCCTAGTGAAACCTTCCCCCCCCCCCGTTTTTCTGAGGGACAAGCTAGTAAACAAGTACGCACATACAAACACACGTGTGCACCCGTAATTATTGTTATAATAAACATTAGTATATAATAATAAGGAATTGAGTGAGAAAAAATAATCCTATAATCTTCAAAAAGTAAAGTAGCGTAGTGTGCGGAGATCTGGGCCGGGAGAGTACCGGTGAACCAACAACAATAACAAATAGTGTTAACGTAACCCCCCCCCCTCTTTTTCAAAGAACGAAAAGCTAGTAAACACACACACACACAAACACAAGTGTACGCAATTAATATTATATAGTATATATTAGTGCATATAATAAGGAATTGATTGTGAAAATTTTTTTATAATCTTCAAAAGAGTAGCGTAGCCTAGTGTGCGCACGCACACCCACACACACACACACACCCACACACACCCACACACACCCCCACACACCCACACACACCCACACACCCACACACCCACACACACCCACACACACCCACACACACCCACCCACACACCCACCCACACACCCACCCACACACCCACCCACACACCCACCCACACACCCACCCACACACCCACCCACACACCCACCCACACACCCACCCACACACCCACCCACACACCCACCCACCCACACACCCACCCACACCCCCCCACACACCCACACCCACACACACCCACACACCCACACACACCCACACACACCCACACACCCACACACCCACACACCCACCCACACACCCACCCACACACCCACCCACACACCCACCCACACACCCCCACACACACCCACACACACCCACACACACACCCAAACACACACACACCCACACACACCCACCCACACACCACCCACCCACACACCCACCCACACCCCCCCCACACCCACCCACACCCACCCACACCCCCCCACCCCCCCACCCCTCCCCACACACACACACAACACACACACAACACACACAACACACACACACACATATTGCCAGACTCACACATACACTCCCCCCCTCCCCCACCGACATCTCACTCCTTCACCTGATCCCTCCCCTCCCTCTTTCACCCTCCCCCTCCCCACCTCTCCCTCACCCACTTACCCACTTGCTTCACTCTCCTTCCCACTCCCCCTCCCCACTACTCTCCCATATAGCCACAGTTCCTCCGTTACCTCCCCCCCCCCACTCGGACATATACAATACTAACCTAACATACAGAATTACATAGGTTTCCCACTCTGAGGCAATCAGGATAAAACAAAAATGGGTTGCCAGAGAGCAACAAGAAAACCCAAGGGACAGGAGGAGGAAACTGCAAAGGAAGATTGGGCAGCAGAGCTCACAAAAAGGGAACAAGAATGGGAAAAGAAACTAGAAGAACTTAGCATGAGAATGGAAGAGAGGATAGACATGGAAAGCAGGAAGTGGGAGGTGAAAGTCAAAGCAGCAGAGGCCAGGATACAGAGTTTAGAAGAGGAACTGGAAAATCTGAAACAGCCTAAAGAACTAAAGAACATTATGGGATTGACAACAGAGACCGCTACCTCAGCCACAAATAAGGGGACTGTAGGGAAAGGAGGAGCAAAACTGCATGTAGAAGCTCTATCAGTGGAGACTGTAGTAAATGAAAGAGCTAAGCTATATGTGGAGGCCCTAAAAGACCACAACAGAGCCCAGGGAAAGCCGAGAAGGGAAAATGACAGGCCACTGAGCCCATGTACAGTAGCTAGTGAAACTGAAGAAAGGAAAGCTGCAATGGAGGAAATCAAATTGAATGAGGGGATACACAGGGATATGCAGTGGGAGAATGAAAGGGTGAGGTCAGTCTTTGTGTATGGGCTACAGGAAGTTGAAGGGGAAACATATGAAGCAAGAAAACAAGGGGAAAAAAAAAACAATTGAAAGCATCATGAAAGTAATCGGAGAAGACGACATGACCCAGCTGGAAAATTTTCGGAGAATAGGGGGGTTTGTAAAAAAAAAGAAACCGGCCAGTGAAAGTGACCTTCAAGGCAGAATCGACTCGGAACAGGATACTGCAGGAAAAAGCACGATTAAGGGACATGCCGGGATACAGGAAGGTGTATCTCGACCGCGACAGAACACAAGACGAAAGGCGGAAACTGAGAGAGATGGTACAAAGGCGAAAGGAGGAAAGAGAGGGGATGGAGAAGACAGACAGGAGATCCCAGACACAGGAAGAAGATCAAATACAACCTCCCTCACAGCTTCCTATAGAAGCCTCCCAACCAGGTCAACCCCAGTGCAGCCAAACACTCTAAACCACAACACCCATGCCATATCCAATGCCCCCACCCACTACATTACAAACTCCACCCCCACAGCAACCACCCATAGTTCCTTATCAGGTCTCCCATTTCCCCAACCCCAATACACCTCCCAGACCACAGTCTTAGAAAAGAAGTTGAAGGTATGGTATACAAATGCAGATGGAATAACAAATAAGTATGAGGAGTGGCACGAAAGAATCAAGGAGACATCCCCAGACATAATAGCACTCACAGAAACAAAACTCACCAGAATAATAACAGATTCAATCTTTCCACCCGGATATCAAATCTTCAGGAAAGACAGAGGGAGGAGAGGGGGAGGAGGAGTTGCACTGCTCATTAAAAGCCAGTGGGGTTTTGAGAAAATGGAAGGAATGGATGGCACGGGTGAAAGGGACTACTTAGTAGGAACAATCCAGTCTGAGGGACATAAGGTGATAATTGCAGTAATGTACAACCCACCACAGAACTGCAGGAGACCAAGAGAAGAATACGATGAGAGCAACAGAGCCATGGTCGACACACTAGCCGAGGTGGCCAGGAGAGCACACGTGGGGGGAGCAAAGTTACTAGTTATGGGTGATTTCAATCACAAGGAGATTGACTGGGAAAACCTGGAGCCCCATGGGGGTTCCGAAACATGGAGAGCCAAGATGATGGATGTAGTACTGGAAAACCTCATGCATCAACATGTTAGAGACACTACCAGAGAGAGAGGAGAAGATGAACCAGCAAGACTGGACCTTGTATTCACCTTGAGTAGTTCAGACATCGAGGATATCTTGTATGAAAGGCCCCTGGGAGCTAGTGATCATGTGGTTCTGTGCTTCGACTACATAGTTGAGCTCCAAGTGGAGAGAGTAGCAGGAATAGGATGGGAAAAACCAAACTACAAAAGGGGGAACTACTCAGGCATGAGGAACTTCCTTCAAAACATTCAGTGGGAGAGGGAACTGACAGGAAAACCAGTACAAGAAATGATGGACTATGTGGCAACAAAATGCAAGGAGGCAGAGGAGAGGTTTGTTCCCAAGGGAAACAGAAATAATGGGAAGAACAGAACGAGTCCTTGGTTCACCCAAAGGTGTAGGGAGGCAAAAACTAGGTGTACTAGAGAATGGAAAAGGTACAGAAGACAGAGAACTCAGGAAAATAAAGAGATTAGCCGAAGAGCCAGAAATGAATATGCACAGATAAGAAGGGAGGCTCAGCGACAATATGAAAATGACATAGCATCGAAAGTCAAGACTGACCCGAAGCTGTTGTACAGCCACATCAGGAGGAAAACAACAGTCAAGGACCAGGTAATCAGACTGAGGAAGGGTGATGGGGAATTCACAAGCAACGACCGAGAGGTATGTCAGGAGCTCAACACGAGATTTAAAGAAGTATTTACAGTGGAAACCAGTAGGACTCCAGGAAATCAGAACAGGGGGGTACACCAGCAAGTGCTGGATGAGGTACATATAACCAAGGAGGAAGTGAAGAAGCTGCTATGCGAACTTGACACCTCAAAGGCGGTGGGACCAGACAACATCTCTCCGTGGGTCCTTAAAGAGGGAGCAGAGATATTGTGTGTGCCATTAACAAAGATCTTCAACACATCATTTGAAACTGGGCAACTCCCTGAGGTATGGAAGATGGCAAATGTAGTCCCAATTTTTAAAAAGGGAGACAGACATGAGGCACTAAACTACAGACCTGTATCACTAACGTGTATAGTATGCAAGGTCATGGAGAAGATCATCAGGAGGAGAGTGGTGGAGCACCTGGAAAGAAACAAGTGTATAATTGACAACCAGCATGGTTTCAGGGAAGGAAAATCCTGTGTCACAAACCTACTAGAGTTTTATGACAAGGTGACAGAAGTAAGACAAGAGAGAGAGGGGTGGATCGACTGCATTTTTTTGGACTGCAAAAAGGCCTTCGACACAGTTCCTCACAAGAGGTTACTGAAAAAGCTAGAAGATCAGGCACACATAACAGGAAAGGCACTGCAATGGATCAGAGAATACCTGACAGGGAGGCAACAACGAGTCATGGTACGTGACGAGGTGTCAGAGTGGGCGCTTGTGACAAGCGGGGTTCCACAGGGGTCAGTCCTAGGACCTGTGCTGTTCTTGGTATATGTGAACGACATAACGGAAGGGATAGACTCAGAAGTGTCCTTGTTTGCAGATGATGTGAAGTTAATGAGAAGAATCAAATCGGATGAGGATCAGGCAGGACTACAAAGAGACCTGGACAGGCTGCAAGCCTGGTCCAGCAACTGGCTCCTTGAGTTTAACCCTGCCAAATGCAAAGTCATGAAGATTGGGGAAGGGCAAAGAAGACCGCAGACACAATATAGTTTAGATGGCCAAAGACTGCAAACCTCACTCAAGGAAAAAGATCTGGGGGTGAGTATAACACCGAGCATATCTCCTGAGGCGCACATAAATCAGATAACTGCTGCAGCATACGGGCGCCTGGCAAACCTACGGATAGCGTTCCGATACCTCAGTAAGGAGTCGTTCAAGACCCTGTATACCATTTACGTCAGGCCCATACTGGAGTATGCAGCACCAGTTTGGAATCCACACCTAGTCAAGCACGTCAAGAAATTAGAGA
The DNA here is from genome assembly GCF_038502225.1 of Cherax quadricarinatus. Classification (NCBI taxonomy): domain Eukaryota; kingdom Metazoa; phylum Arthropoda; class Malacostraca; order Decapoda; family Parastacidae; genus Cherax; species Cherax quadricarinatus. The sequence continues at coordinate 1,453,166 of NC_091347.1, read as the reverse complement.
AAGTGCAAAGGTTTGCAACAAGACTAGTCCCAGAGCTACGGGGATTGTCCTACGAAGAAAGGTTGAGGGAAATCGGCCTGACAACACTGGAGGACAGGAGGGTCAGGGGAGACATGATAACGACATATAAAATACTGCGCGGAATAGACAAGGTGGACAAAGACAGGATGTTCCAGAGATGGGACACAGACACAAGAGGTCACAATTGGAAGTTGAAGACTCAGATGAATCGAAGGGATGTTAGGAAGTATTTCTTCAGTCATAGAGTAGTCAAGTCATGGAATAGTCTAGAAAGTGAAGTAGTGGAGGCGGGAACCATACATAGTTTTAAGGCGAGGTATGATAAAGCTCATGTAGCAGGGAGAGAGAGGACCTAGTAGCAATCAGTGAAGAGGCGGGGCCAGGAGCTATGACTCGACCCCTGCAACCACAAATAGGTGAGTACAAATAGATGAGTACACACACACACACACACACACACACACACACACACACACACACACACACACACACACACACACACACACACACACACACACACACACACTCCAGCAAGTGCAAGGTTATGAAGTTTGGGGAAGGGAAGACCGTAGATGGAGTACAAGCTCAGGGGGTAAAGGGTGTAAACCTCACTCAAGGAGGACCTTTGGGTGAGTATTAAACCGAGCATATCACCTGAGGCGTACATAAACCAAATAATTGTTATAACAAATACGCGCCTGGCTAATCAAAGACTAGCTTTTAGACATCTGAGTAAGGAGTCATTCATGACACTGTATACCGTGTACGTCAGGCACCTATTGGAATATGCAGCACCAGTATGGAACCTACACCTGGTCAAGCAACGAGGCTAGTCCTGGAGCTGAGGAGTATGTCTCACAAGGAGAGGTATTTTTCTAAGGTATGACCTCTCATATGACAACCAAAATTAAATGAATATGAAAATCTTTTGAAGTAAATGTTGACGAAAGCACTTAGTCTTACTCTAGAAAACAGAAAGTGGGATCAAGCTTTATTACCAGTCATACCAGGGAATATACATGTCCATAAGAACTCACAGACAGCACTCACTCCATTCCTTCATGTGTGGCATCTACCTTGAGGGTATTCCGGTGATCTATGCGCCCGCGGCCCAGTCCATGACCAGACCTCCTGGTAGATCAGGGCCTGATCAACGAGGCTGTTACTGTTGGCCACACGTAGTCCAACGTACGAACGTACGATTTTAAGTATCTGCCCAGCTCCCTCTTGAAGACAACCAGGGGTCTAGTGTCAATTCCCCTTATTGCTGGTAGGAGTCTGTTAAACAGTCTTGGGCCCTGGACACTTATTGTGTTTTCTCTTAATGTATTAATGGCGTCCCTGCTTTTCACTGGGGGTATGTTGCATCGCCTGCCAAGTCTTTTGCTTTCGTTGGGAGTGATTTCTGTGTGCAAATTAAGGACCAGTCCCTCTAGGATTTTCTAGGTGTAGATTATGATCTATCTTGCCTGCGCTCCAGTGAGTACAAGTCAAGTGCTTCCAGGCGTTCCCAGTAGTTAAGGTGTTTGACGGGACTTACATGTGCAGTAAAGGTTCTCTGTACATTCTCTAGATCTGCGAGCTTGTAGAAACAATTCTTCTTGAATTCCTCGATTACAGTTTTGGCGTTCACGATCAAAATTTCATTAATGAGGTCAGACACTGGGAAGCTAACAGGTTCCTGAAGAGATTAGTTACCCCCTAACAAGTGAAAACAGTCGCAGTGTGACTGTCTAATAGGAGATAGAGAGAGCTTCTCGTGAGATGTTTTGTTTTGTCATTAATTCTTCTGCAGGCACGCAGGCACACCTCGACCCTTTAGATATTTGTAGTAGTGTTGCAACTTCCTTAGCTGCCTCTCACCTCAGTGAACACAGGTGTATCTGCAACAGTGCATCAGCAAATCAATTCGGATACCGTGATCTAACTTGCTGTAGATCTGAGGACAAAGACCACATGGTATGAAAAACTAACAACATCATCAACAGCTGGAAGCCCATCAGAAATGAAGCCAGAACCATTATGCAGTTTCGATGGCAACCAAAAGCATGCAGATAAAATTACTTTGCAATTCTTGACAGATGGCTGGCATGTGGTTTGGGACTATGGATTGACTATTTGTGGTTATAAGGGTCGAATCTTACCTCATGGACTCGCCTCTCCACTGACTACAACCACATGGGTTTAGAGCTTAACATGAATTATTATTATTAGCCACTGGCCGCTACTGGAACACTCTTCTGGCTACGTGACCCTTATGATACCTATACATAAAACTATGTATTCATTCTGCCTCTACCACTTCGTAGTCTAGGTTATTCCACTTCTTGACCACTCTAGGCTAAAGAAGTATTTCCAAAAATCCCTGTGACTTACCTATGCTTTTAACTTCAAGCTTTGACCTTGTGTACCTGAGATCCTCTTCTTGGACTCCCTGTAAACTCCCACTGACTGGTGCACTCTGACTTAATGGTGCGTCTTCTTTATTTTGCATGATAGGATACATCAGCAGTGTGCTATCTTATTTTATATGATAGTTACTCAGTGGGAGCTAAGACTATATGATAGTTACTCAGTGGGAGCTAAGACTATATGATAGTTACTCAGTGGGAGCTAAGACTATATGATAGTTCATGTAGTTGGGAGCTAAGACTATATGATAGTTACTCAGTGGGAGCTAAGACTATATGATAGTTACTCAGTGGGAGCTAAGACTATATGATAGTTACTCAGTGGGAGCTAAGACTATATGATAGTTACTCAGTGGGAGCTAAGACTAGCTATGTTTCCCTGTCATATTCCATCACACAGGATGGTTGAAATCTGTCAACCTGAGCTGGAAGACTTCACTAGTACAATTAGGATGTTGTCAAGTGTGCACTCATACTAGCTTGGTGCACTTTCACTGACTTGGTGCATATATATGACACATTTTCACTCATGGTCCGGCACATTCAGCATCTGTCTGAGACTAGTGTTTCACACTGGTAAAAGTCGCAACTGCCATTATATTTAAACATGCACTCGTGAGCACAGTAAATTGTAACCTACCTGGAGGATGTTCCGGGGGTCAACGCCCCCGCGGCCCAGTCCATCACCAGTCCAGGTTTACACTCAAGTGAGCTAAGTTTTGGACCAAAACAACTTTAGTAACAGTACAAGACGGACAGAAATGAATTCATGCCGGTTCACGGAGGACTGAAACTACTACTACTACTTACCAGTTCAGGACAGACAAACTACTACTAGCGCTTCAGGATGGAATGATAATAGTCCAGAACGGACGGAGCAGTCGTCCAGTTTTAATTTCCAATTTGTGGGCTAGCTGATATAAAAAACTGATAGAACGTCCATAGCCAGTATGCCTGAGGGAAGTCGTGCTGTGCTGAGTACTGAGGTGAGCATCTGCCTGCTACACCACCTCTCTCTCTCTCTCTCTCTCTCTCTCTCTCTCTCTCTCTCTCTCTCTCTCTCTCTCTCTCTCTCTCTCTCTCTCTCTCTCTCTCTCTCTCTCTCTCTCTCTCTCTCTCTGTCTCTCTCTCTGTCTCTCTGTCTCTCTGTCTGTCTGTCTCTCTCTCTCTCTCTCTCTGTCTCTCTCTCTCTCTCTCTCTGTCTCTGTCTCTGTCTCTCTCTCTGTCTCTGTCTCTCTCTCTGTCTCTGTCTCTCTCTCTCTCTCTCTCTCTCTCTCTCTCTCTCTCTCTCTCTCTCTCTCTCTCTCTCTCTCTCTCTCTCTCTCTCTCTCTCTCTCTCTCTGACCTTACGATCTCCTGTATCCGGACTCAACACTTCTAAACTCATTTCATATTACGGTATATGGGAGCCGGAAAATGGTTTTAGCTATGGTGCTTCCAATTTAATTCTAACAAAGCTAAATTGAATCCCATCCCAATTTTTTTTTTCAGCTAGCAACTAATTGCAATGTATTTTTTTTCTTTTTTTTCAGATTAATCTCTAGGTAATGCCTCCTTTATTATAATTAGTTGCTAATAAATATATCCTTCCGTGGTTGCTATCACTGATTATCTTAAAGGAAATTTGTTCTCATTTGAGCTTATGTAATTTGTGTTAAAGCAATAATTACTTTGGTTATTTCGTTTCTAAGAACGACAAGAACATGTAGGAATATTGTCACATGATCTGTGTTTTAGTGTCACATGATCTGTGTTTTATTGTCACATGTTCTGTGTTTTAGTGTCACATGTTCTGTGTTTAGTGTCACATGATCTGTGTTTTAGTGTCACATGATCTGTGTTTTATTGTCACATGTTCTGTGTTTTATTGTCACATGTTCTGTGTTTAGTGTCACATGATCTGTGTTTTATTGTCACATGTTCTGTGTTTTATTGTCACATGTTCTGTGTTTAGTGTCACATGATCTGTGTTTTAGTGTCACATGATCTGTGTTTTAGTGTCACATGTTCTGTGTTTTAGTGTCACATGATCTGTGTTTTAATGCCACATGATCTGTGTTTTAGTGTCACATGTTCTGTGTTTCATTGTCACATGATCTGTGTTTCATTGTCACATGATCTGTGTTTTCGTGTCACATGATCTGTGTTTTAGTGTCACATGATCTGTGTTTTATTGTCACATGTTCTGTGTTTTATTGTCACATGATCTGTGTTTTATTGTCACATGTTCTGTGTTTAGTGTCACATGATCTGTGCTTTAGTGTCACATGATCTGTGTTTTAATGCCACATGATCTGTGTTTTAGTGTCACATGTTCTGTGTTTTAGTGTCACATGATCTGTGTTTTAATGCCACATGATTTGTGTTTTAGTGTCACATGTTCTGTGTTTTAGTGTCACATGATCTGTGTTTTAATGCCACATGATCTGTGTTTTAATGCCACGTGATCTGTGTTTTAGTGTCACATGTTCTGTGTTTTAGTGTCACATGATCTGTGTTTTAATGCCACATGATCTGTGTTTTAGTGTCACATGATCTGTGTTTTAGTGTCACATGATCTGTGTTTTAGTGTCACATGATCTGTGTTTTAGTGTCACATGTTCTGTGTTTTAGTGTCACATGTTCTGTGTTTTAGTGTCACATGTTCTGTGTTTTAGTGTCACATGTTCTGTGTTTTAGTGTCACATGTTCTGTGTTTTAGTGTCACATGTTCTGGACCTGGAGTTTACCGAGAGAGTTCCGGGGGTCAACGCCCCCGCGGCCCGGTCTGTGACCAGCCCTCATGGTGGATAAGAGCCTGATCAACCAGGCTGTTACTGCTGGCTGCACGCAATCCAACGTACGAGCAACAGACCGGCTGGTCAGGTACCAACTTTAGGTGCTTGTCCAGTGCCTGCTTGAAGACAGCCAGGGGTCTATTGGTAATCCCCCTTATGTATGCTGGGAGGCAGTTGAACAGTCTCGGGCCCTTGACACTTATTGTATGGTCTCTTAACGTGCTAGTGACACCCCTGCTTTTCATTGGGGGGATGTTGCATCGTCTGCCGAGTCTTTTGCTTTTGTAGTGAGTGATTTTCGTATGCAAGTTCGGTACTAGTCCCTCTAGGATTTTCCAGGTGTATATAATCATGTATCTCTCCCGCCTGCGTTCCAGGGAGTACAGGTTCAGGAACTTCAAGCGCTCCCAGTAATTGAGGTGATTTATCTCCGTTATGCGCGCCGTGAAGGTTCTCTGTACATTTTCTAGGTCAGCAATTTCACCTGCCTTGAAAGGTGCTGTTAGTGTGCAGCAATATTCCAGCCTAGATAGAACAAGCGACCTGAAGAGTGTCATCATGGGCGTGGCATCCCTAGTTTTGAAGGTTCTCATTATCCATCCTGTCATTTTTCTAGCAGATGCGATTGATACAATGTTATGGTCTTTGAAGGTGAGATCCTCCGACATGATCACTCCCAGGTCTTTGAAGTTGGTTTTTCGCTCTATTTTGTGGCTGGAATTTGTTTTGTACTCTGATGAAGATTTAATTTCCTCATGTTTACCATATCTGAGTAATTGAAATTTCTCATCGCTGAACTTCATATTATTTTCTGCAGCCCATTGAAAGATTTGGTTGATGTCCGCCTGGAGCCTTGCAGTGTCTGCAATGGAAGACACTGTCATGCAGATTCGGGTGTCATCTGCAAAGGAAGACACGGTGCTGTGGCTGACATCCTTGTCTATGTCAGATATGAGGATGAGAAACAAGATGGGAGCGAGTACTGTGCCTTGCGGAACAGAGCTTTTCACCGTAGCCGCCTCAGACTTTACTCTGTTGACTACTACTCTTTGTGTTCTGTTTGTGAGGAAATTATAGATCCATCTACCAACTTTTCCTGTTATTCCTTTAGCACGCATTTTGTGCGCTATTACGCCATGGTCACACTTGTCGAAGGCTTTTGCAAAGTCTGTATATATTACATCTGCATTCTTTTTGTCTTGTAGTGCATCTAGGACCTTGTCGTAGTGATCCAGTAGTTGAGACAGACAGGAGCGACCTGTTCTAAACCCATGTTGCCCTGTTCTGTGTGTTAGTGTCAGATAATCTGTGTTTTATTGTCACATATTCTGTGTTGTACTGTCACATGTTCTGTGTTTTAGTGTCACATGATCTATGTGTTAGTGTCACATGTTCTGTGTTTTAGTGTCACATGATCTATGTTTTAGTGTAACATGTTCTGTGTGTTAGTGTCACATAAATCTGTTTCATTGTCACATGATGCGTTTTAGTGTCACATGATCTGTGTGATAGTGTCACATGATCTGTGTGATAGTGTCACATGATCTGTGTGATAGTGTCACATGATCTGTGTGATAGTGTCATATGATCTGTGTGATAGTGTCACATGATCTGTGTGATAGTATCACATGATCTGTGTTTTAAAGAACACAATATGACAAATACAACAAACACCAAAACAAGGAGAGAATGGTAGTGAGAACTTTTAAAGAAGACAAGCCACGGTAATGATGCTACCGTTGAAATCACTTGTACTCTCACCTCTGGAATATTGTTCTGTGCTCACAACACCTTTGTAGGTACGAGGGATCTCATAGTGTACAAGGATCATTTATTGCCTTCATAGTATCAAGGTACGAGGGATCTCATAGTGTACAAGGATCATTTATTGCCTTCATAGTATCAAGGTACGAGGGATCTCATAGTGTACAAGGATCATTTATTGCCTTCATAGTATCAAGGTACGAGGGATCTCATAGTGTACAAGGATCATTTATTGCCTTCATAGTATCAAGGTACGAGGGATCTCATAGTGTACAAGGATCATTTATTGCCTTCATAGTATCAAGGTACGAGGGATCTCATAGTGTACAAGGATCATTTATTGCCTTCATAGTATCAAGGTACGAGGGATCTCATAGTGTACAAGGATCATTTATTGCCTTCATAGTATCAAGGTACGAGGGATCTCATAGTGTACAAGGATCATTTATTGCCTTCATAGTATCAAGGTACGAGGGATCTCATAGTGTACAAGGATCATTTATTGCCTTCATAGTATCAAGGCACGAGGGATCTCATAGTGTACAAGAATCATTTATTGCCTTCATAGTATCAAGGTACGAGGGATCTCATAGTGTACAAGGATCATTTATTGTCTTCATAGTATCAAGGTACGAGGAATCTCATAGTGTACAAGGATCATTTATTGCCTTCATAGTATCAAGGTACGAGGGATCTCATAGTGTACAAGGATCATTTATTGCCTTCATAGTATCAAGGTACAAGGGATCTCACAGGATACAGGCCTCAGTAGTACCATACCTTAGCGTCGCCGAGTTCTCAGTAGTACCATACCTGTAACCAGTTACCAGTGTCAGTAGTGACTCACTATCAACCGTCTGTGTGAATCACTTGTTATTCAGTGTTACAGCTGACCTTAGCATGTTTTGAACCCGCTCACCCCTAGCAAGCATCTCGTGAGTCAGTCGTAAGGTTAGCGAGCAGAGAGGCAGGTCAGGCTTGGTGCTTCCCATATATTCTGTTTTAATTATACTCCATTATTGTCTATGTGAGTATCCTTACCCAATCCACGTTACCGAACCCAACGGGACACAGGGATCATTTACCACCATCATAGTATCAAGGTACGAGGGATCTCACAGGATACAGGGATCATTTACCACCATCATAGTATCAAGGTACGAGGGATCTCACAGGATACAGGGATCATTTACCACCATCATAGTATCAAGGTACGAGGGATCTCACAGGATACAGGGATCATTTACCACCATCATAGTATCAAGGTACGAGGGATCTCACAGGATACAGGAATCATTTACCACCATCATAGTATCAAGGTACGAGGGATCTCACAGGATACAGGGATCATTTACCACCATCATAGTATCAAGGTACGAGGGATCTCACAGGATACAGGGATCATTTACCACCATCATAGTATCAAGGTACGAGGGATCTCACAGGATACAGGGATCATTTACCACCATCATAGTATCAAGGTACGAGGGATCTCACAGGATACAGGGATCATTTACCACCATCATAGTATCAAGGTACGAGGGATCTCACAGGATACAGGGATCATTTACCACCATCATAGTATCAAGGTACGAGGGATCTCACAGGATACAGGGATCATTTACCACCATCATAGTATCAAGGTACGAGGGATCTCACAGGATACAGGGATCATTTACCACCATCATAGTATCAAGGTACGAGGGATCTCACAGGATACAGGGATCATTTACCACCATCATAGTATCAAGGTACGAGGGATCTCACAGGATACAGGGAGCATTTACTACAATCATAGTATCAAGGTACGAGGGATCTCACAGGATACAGGGATCATTTACTGCCATCATAGTATCAAGGTACGAGGGATCTCACAGGATACAGGGATCATTTACTGCCATCATAGTATCAAGGTACGAAGGATCTCACAGGATACAGGGATCATTTGCTGCCATCATAGTATCAAGGTACGAGGGATCTCACAGGATACAGGGATCATTTACTACAATCATAGTATCAAGGTACGAGGGATCTCACAGGATACAGGGATCATTTACTGCCATCATAGTATCAAGGTACGAGGGATCTCACAGGATACAGGGATCATTTACTGCCATCATAGTATCAAGGTACGAGGGATCTCACAGGATACAGGGATCATTTACCACCATCATAGTATCAAGGTACGAGGGATCTCACAGGATACAGGGATCATTTACTACAATCATAGTATCAAGGTACGAGGGATCTCACAGGATACAGGGATCATTTTCTGCCATCATAGTATCAAGGTACGAGGGATCTCACAGGATACAGGGATCATTTACTGCCATCATAGTATCAAGGTACGAGGGATCTCACAGGATACAGGGATCATTTACTGTAATCATAGTATCAAGGTACGAGGGATCTCACAGGATACAGGGATCATTTTCTGCCATCATAGTATCAAGGTACGAGGGATCTCACAGGATACAGGGATCATTTACTGCCATCATAGTATCAAGGTACGAGGGATCTCACAGGATACAGGGATCATTTGCTGCCATCATAGTATCAAGGTACGAGGGATCTCACAGGATACAGGGATCATTTGCTGCCATCATAGTTTCAAGGCACGAGGGATCTCACAGGATACAGGGATCATTTACCACCATCATAGTATCAAGGTACGAGGGATCTCACAGGATACAGGGATCATTTACTGCCATCATAGTATCAAGGTACGAGGGATCTCACAGGATACAGGGATCATTTACTGCCATCATAGTATCAAGGTACGAGGGATCTCACAGGATACAGGGATCATTTACTGCCATCATAGTATCAAGGTACGAGGGATCTCACAGGATACAGGGATCATTTACTGCCATCATAGTATCAAGGTACGAGGGATCTCACAGGATACAGGGATCATTTACTGCCATCATAGTATCAAGGTACGAGGGATCTCACAGGATACAGGGATCATTTACCACCATCATAGTATCAAGGTACGAGGGATCTCACAGGATACAGGGATCATTTTCTGCCATCACAGTATCACTAAAACATATGAATTATTGGGAAGGCCTCAAAGTATTTCCATTGTACTCTCTGGAACGTAGAAGAAGAAAAAAGAATCACAAATAAAGTCTAATGCGAGAGTTTTTTCTTCTTCCGGATCCTGGCCCTGGGCCAGGCTCGTCTGGTGCTTGCCTGGTCAACCAGGCTGTTGCTGTTGGTGACAGTGAGACTAGACCCTCAGCACGGGTCATCTATACATGATTAAGACCCGTGGCAGGAGACACTCGCCTGTCTCCTGACCAGTATTATAACAAGGACCCTTAGCAAGCATCCCTCGCAGCTCACATCTGCCAGGGAAAACTTACCTTGTCATTGGATGAAAAACCCCGGTTGTGGAACACAACTAGTAGCAACACCCTGGCTACCCATTCTTGCCAGAGAGCGAGAGAGAGAGAGAGAGAGAGAGAGAGAAGGAAAGAGGAGAGAGGGAGAAGGGGAGAGATAGATAAAGGGAGACAAAGAGAGAGAGAAGAGAGAGATGGGGGGAAAGAGGAGAGATGAAAAAGGATAGAGAGAGAGGGGGGGGAAGAAGAGGAGAGAGGAAAAAGAGGATAGAGAGAGAGAGAGTGAGAGAGAGATAGAAGTAGAGTTGTAGCTGGAGCCTGCGGCAGCACACAGCCTGGCAGCAAGGGGTGTGGGTGTAGGGATGGAGCACCTAAAAAGCTTGGCAACAGCTGTGGAGCGGCTGCTGCTGCTGCTGCTGCTAGGCCAAAGTGAACTCACTGTTTTTGTCAACCCACTTTTCTGGGTTTTTTTGTCTTTGCTCTACTGTCGTTATCTGTATGTGTTTGTGTCGCGTGTAATTACATATTTGTAGTTATACGAAGAGACAGTCTGGCGGAGCCTCCTCTGCTATATAGCTGTGGTGTATAATGATGATACAATTTCTTGTAGTTTTAGCGACTTCTGTTCTTTATTTTCATTCTGGCTTTCAACTTCTCTTCATGCGGAGAAAATTTTGTAGGTTTCCCTTCTACACTGCTTCCTACGTAGTTTAAAGTTATGGCTTCTTATCTTCTGGTTGTTGGCACCAAGAAAGTCGTCTTCACTACTCGTTCCTTGCGTATATATGTATATGGCGTGCCGAATATGTAAAACTGGTCAATTAGCAAGAACTCATTTAAAATTAAGTCGTCTCTAAAATTTTCTCTTATACTTTTAAAGATATATTTTTTCCATTAATGTTGATGTAAAAATTTATAATTTTGCACCAAAAGGAACTTAGAAAACTTAACTAACCTTATTATAAGAAGCGCAATTTATTTTAGCCTAACCCAACTAAATATATTTTAGATTTGTTTACAATAATTTAATACTAAACAAACAAAGTGAAATATATTTTTTTCGTTAGGTTCAGAATGATTTTGGAGAAATTATTGGATACACAAATTTTCACTTGTTCTATATGGCAAGATGAGCGTTGCTATTTAAGCCAAGATCGCAAGTTCTGCCTATTCGGCACGATATATATATATATATATATATATATATATATATATATATATATATATATATATATATATATATATATGTAGTAGGTTGGTAGACAGCAACCACCCAGGGAGGTACTACCGTCCTGCCAAGTGAGTGTAAAACGAAAGCCTGTAATTGTTTTACATGATGGTAGGATTGCTGGTGTCTTTTGTCTGTCTCATAAATATGCAAGATTACAGGTACGTCTTGCTACTTCTACTTACACTTAGGTCACACTACACATACATGTACACGTTTATTTATACACACTCATCTGAGTTTTCTTTGATTTTATCTTAATAGTTCTTGGTCTTATTACTTTTCCTTTTATATCCATGGGGAAGTGGAATAAGAATCTTTCCTCCGTAAGCCATGCGTGTTGTAAAAGTCAACTAAAATGCCGGGAACAATGGGCTAGTAACCCCTTTTCCTGTAAAGATTACTAAAAAGAATAGAATAAGATATATATATATATATATATATATATATATATATATATATATATATATATATATATATATATATATATATATATATATATATATATATATATATATATATATACATACATATTCAGTATGTTATGTATAGTTATATCTGCTTCATGATCGTCGTAAAACCTACGAATCTTTACACTGTGGAAGTTAAACGAACTTAATGAAGATTTTTTCCAACTAGACAGTTTTTAAACGGACGTAGCGACACAAGAGTTTCTTAAATCAAATCACAGATAGGATGGAGGATCGAACTCATGGCACGGGTGTTAAAGCCTACAAGCAAGTATGTTAACCACTGGTCCATTCCGACATGACAAGATTCATGGAACAAGGTATATTTCAGTGCACCACAGGAATGTTACCATGGGCCCCAATGTTACTACAATCATGCTATTACTATTTTGTGAATCAAGAATGCTCTTTACACCATTCCCAGTAACACAAGACCAGCTTGGATATATGGGCTTCCCAAGACCCATAAAATTATCCTCCTGCTCAGATTCATCAGGGGAGTGCTAACCATTGATGAGTATTACAGTAATACTCACTTGAAGCATTAGAAACAAGGAATTAGCCAATTTAGATGTAACTTTTATATACACGAAGGTTCCCACGACGCAGATCTGCGAACTTTTCAGGTCAACGACAAACCTGACCTTCCCATAACAACCAGGGATTGCGCTTACTCATTCTAGCTGTATATTAATTTCAATTGTTTCCCCTATGGTATATATATATATATATATATATATATATATATATATATATATATATATATATATATATATATATATATATAGGGAGTGCTGTAGAATGGTGATGGGGTCCTCCATTAGTATGACAATGGCTAACCTGTACATGGAATACCTACAAGCACAGCAGTTCGTCATCTTCAGCAGCGACGACGTGAATTGGCTGCTATACGTGGATGACCACTTCACAATAAAGAATACCAAGGGACAGTACTATAACTGGAACAATACACCTATGTGTAGGATGTTGGTGTAATGCTCATGGTAGTTCCAAGGAGAGTCATCATCATGGTTCTCCAGCAGAAACTCAGTACAGTCGAGTCTTCATTTAAGTTCACGCAAAAGGATAACTGTGACGACAACCTTCTCTTCCTCGATCTTCTTTTACGTAAATGTGGTGACATGCCGTCACTCAAAGTGTATCTGAAGCCGACACTGAGGAGAATATGAGGCACTTTCACTCAAACCTCGACGACAAAACGAAGCAGCGAGTGGTCATTAGATTTTTCCGTAGGGCATACCAGAATATATTTAAGTTGAACTTCTACCTACCACCTCATCAGCGATGGTAAGTGACGTGTACAAAGGATCGTCAGATTTGTAGTTCTGGTAAACAGGAAAGTGACTAGTGATATCTAGTAACGTTGTTTCTGATTTTGGCCACCACCACCGGTACCACTGTCAGGGATCTCACCGGTACTACAGTCACAGTCAAGGATCTCACCGGTACCACTGTCAGGGATCTCACCAGTACTAGAGTCACAGTCAAGGATCTCACCGGTACCACTGTCAGGGATCTCACCAGTACTACAGTCACAGTCAAGGATCTCACCGGTACCACTGTCAGGGATCTCACCAGTACTACAGTCACAGTCAAGGATCTCACCGGTACCACTGTCAGGGATCTCACCAGTACTACAATCATAGTCAAGGATCTCACCAGTACCACTGTCAGGGATCTTACCAGTACTACAATCATAGTCAAGGATCTCACCAGTACCACTGTCAGGGATCTTACCAGTACTACAATCATAGTCAAGGATCTCACCGGTACCACTGTCAGGGATCTCACCAGTACTACAATCATAGTCAAGGATCTCACCGGTACCACTGTCAGGGATCTCACCAGTACTACAGTAGGGATCCTACAAGTACCACATTCATTTATCCTACCAGTACCACAGTCAGGGATCACACCAGTACCACAGTCAGGGATCTCATCAGTACTTCAGTCAGGGATCTCACCGGTACTACAGTCAGGGATCCTATCACTACTACAGACAGGGATCTCACCAGTACCACAATCGCAGCCAAGGATCTCACCGGTAACACAGTCAGGGATCTCATCAGTACTACAGTAGGGATCCCACAAGTACCCCAATCATTTATCCCACCAGTACCACAGTCAGGGATCACACCAGTACCACAGTCAGGGATCACACCATACCACAGTCAGGGATCTCATCAGTACTACAGTCAGGGATCTCACCGGTACCACAGTCAGGGATCCCACCAGTACTACAGTCAGGGATCCCACCACTACCACAGTCAGGGATCCCACCACTACTACAGTCAGGGATCCCACAATTACTACAGTCAGGGATCCCACCAGTACCACAGTCAGGGATCTCACCAGTACTACAGTCAGGGATCTCACCAGTACTGCAGTCAGGGATCCCACCAGTACTACAGTCAGGGATCTCACCAGTACTGCAGTCAGGGATCCCACCAGTACCACAGTCAAGGATCCCACCAGTACCACAGTCAGGGATCTACCAGTCTTACCAGTTGGAAACCAAAGAGCTTTGATGATACCAAGACTGCGATGTATGTAACACCAGGTGGAGGTTGCGATAAAGTTTATGTGGGAGAGGCGTCCAGGTATTTATCGAACACAAATATTCCTGCTGTATTGGTACAACAATGTCTTTCTTGGGTGTGAGACCAAACTCATCTTAAACGAGGAGTATGTTCACAGATGATGTTGCTTGGAAGCAGCAGTTATCATCGTTGGCAACAAAGTTGTGCATCACATTGGAAGTTTTAACCAAGCTGATCCTAGACATTTTTAACGCTTTACCTTCGAACCATTGAACTCCGACATGGAAGACGTGAGTTTATGTACCGGCTATGTTACCGGGTACATACACTCAACTAGGTGAGTACAAATAGGAAGAGCATCTGTCTCGTGCTCAGCAAATGGAGGATCGAGCTTTCACAACTTCTTGCGTTGAATGACCCTAATGGGTATAGTGCTTAACATGAATTATTTATTTTATTTTTGATCATAGACTGCCAATACAGTGCCGTCATATCTCAGAGCACCTGCCTGTGAGCCCCACCTACAATACGCCTGGCCTCCCTGCTGCTATATACACCCAGGTTTTTCGAAATGTATTGCAGTGATGAAACTCCTGGTGGGCGAAATGTATCCTGGAGACCTGGAGTATACCTGGAGGGGGTTTCGGGGGGTCAACGCCCCCGTGGCCCGGTCTAAGACCAGGCCTCCAAGTAATAGTTTTGCAACAACTGCGCATGTGTCTGTTGAATACCGTGAAATATCAGTGTATATGCATTGTGAGGTGGGGATACCTGTAAATATATATATATATATATATATATATATATATATATATATATATATATATATATATATATATATATATATATATCGTAGGGGTTCTTAAATGGAGATATCGAGGGTTGAAGGTAGACACACTTGTTGGATGGTAACATATATTGTCAGACTGTGATAATGAACGTGGAGCCCAGCCTCTGCCTGTCTTAGCCTGGATGTCTACGCCGACTGAGACCGGGGCAGAGGTACGAACGTACACATGCGCATCCCGTGACGTCACACAACAGTCACAGGCCTAAATGGGATCTCCTATCTAAAGCACATGGATGATACTATATGCTATGCTATATAACACAGGGATCAGCAACTATGCTGACATATATATATATATATATATATATATATATATATGTCGTGCCGAATAGGCAGAACTTGCGATCTTGGCTTAAATAGCAACGCTCATCTTGCTATATAGGACAAACGAAAATTTGTGTATGCAATAATTTCGCCAAAATCATTCTGAACCTAACGAAAAAAATATATTTCATTGTGTTTGTTTAGTGTTAAATTACTGTAAACAAATCTAAAATATATTTAGTTGGGTTAGGCTAAAATAAATTGCTCTTGTTATAACAAGGTTAGGCAAGTTTTCTAAGTTTCTTTTGGTGCAAAATTAATTTTTTTTGCATTAACATTAATGAAAAAATATATCTTTAAACGTATAAGAGAAAATTTTGGAAAGGACTTAATTTTAAATGAGTTCTTGCTAACTGACCAGTTTTACATATTCGGCACGACATACATATATATATATATATATATATATATATATATATATATATATATATATATATATATATATATATATATATATATAGATATATAGATATGCAATAAGATCACAGTAGACAGGTGACTTTAAAATATGCAAAACAACCACTGTGAAAGAGTAGTGAAATTCCAAGCGCTTTCGTGACTACTCACATTGTCAAGGAACTATGAAAGCGCTTGGAATTTCACTACTCTTTCACAGTGGTTGTTTTGCATATTTTAAAGTCACCTGTCTACTGTGATCTTATTGCATATCTATATATCTATATATCCATATATATATATATATATATATATATATATATATATATATATATATATATATATATATATATATATATATATATATATATATATATATATATACCGAGAAATGTATGTCTTTTAGCGTACATACACAATGTGGTGTTTATGTATATATGCATCGAGAGGTGTGTATCTCTATGTATACACTGTCAAATGTGTATCTCTATGTATACACTGTCAAATGTGTATCTCACAGTTCACATTGTATATTCACTGAAAGGTATGTATCTCTCAGTGTATATACCAAGAGGTGTTCATCTTGGTGTATATATCCCAAAAGGTGATGTCTTTAAATATTTATATACGGTGAGGGTGAGGTACGTATGTCTCAGTGTATATATATGAAGGGGACGGAGTACCTCGTAGTTGAACGATATATACACTGTGTGTGTGTACTCACCTAATTGTGGTTGCAGGGGTCGAATCATAGCTCCTGGCCCCCGCCTCTTCACTGGTCGCTACTAGGTCCTCTCCCTTCTCCATGAGCTTTTTCATACCTCTTCTTAAAACTATGTATGGATCCTGTCTCCACTACATTACATGTATGTGTGTATACCTGGAGAGGGTTTCGGGTGTCAGTGCCCCCGCGGCCCGGTCTGTGACCAGGCCTCATTGTGGATCAGGGCCTGATCAACCAGGCTGTTACTGTTGGCCGCAAGCAACTCAACGTACGAACCACAGCCCGGTTGGTCAGGTACTTGCGCTAAAAAAGCTAGCTCTGCTGGCTGCGCCATCTTTGTAGGATTGGGTGGTCCTGTGGATTAAGGCGTCATATGGTTCTAGCTCTCCATGAGGCGGGCCAGTACAACATGGGTTCGAGTCCTTGGCTAGTGCAGTGTTGTTATTGAGCAATATCACTCGTTCGTGGGTACAGTAATATATATATATATATATATATATATATATATATATATATATATATATATATATATATATATATATATATATATATATAATGAAATGTTCTATTATAATATTTAGAACCATAGGCTCTAATCTCGCCAATAAAATCCCACGCACCAATGCCCATGCCGGGGACTACCTAGATGGGATTTCCCAAATTCCTTCTATCTTGCTCCAACTGAGCCCATGGAAGTCACCGAGATTATAAAGTCACTTAAAAATAACTCAGGGAATCTGTCTCATGTCCCACCATTATTGTACAAGAGAGCGGCCCATGTCCTCTCGCATGCTATCTCATTACTTTTTAACAAGTCACTAGAGACTAGCACCTTCCCGAAACTACTCAAGATGGCAAGGGTTACACCAATACATAAAGGTGGTGACCCTACAGATTTAAACAACTATAGGCCAATATCAAACTTACCATTGCTATCCAAAATCTTTGAGAAACTTGTGCACAGGAGACTATATTCATTCATAACGGCTCAAAACATACTCAACCCCTGCCAATTTGGATTCAGGAAAAATAAAAGCACTAACGATGCAATCATAAAAATGCTAGATCTGCTTTACACAGCATTGGAAAATAAGGAATATCCACTAGGAATTTTTATTGACCTAAGAAAAGCTTTTGACACAGTAGACCACGGCATCCTACTCCACAAACTTGACCATTATGGTATAAGAGGCCATGCGCTTGCATATTTCAAATCTTACCTTACTAATAGGTATCAGTATGTCACCATTAAAGACACAGCATCAACAACACAGCCACTTGATACTGGAGTTCCGCAGGGAAGTGTCCTTGGTCCCCTGCTCTTCCTCATATACATCAATGATCTTCCAAACGTATCTCAACACCTGAACCCCATTCTCTTTGCTGACGACACGACTTATGTCATCTCTCACCTTAATCTTGCCACCCTCAACACCATTGTTAATGAGGAGCTGATCAAAATATCGACTTGGATGACAGCCAATAAACTTACGCTTAACACTGACAAAACCTACTACATTATGTTTGGTAGCAGAGCAGGAGATGCGCAAATTAACATTAAGATCGACAACACTCTAATTGCCAGGCATAATGAGGGCAAATTCCTAGGCCTATACCTCGACAACAACATGAACTTCAGCATCCATATCCAACACATAACCAAAAAAGTATCCAAAACGGTTGGGATCCTCTCCAAGATACGATACTACGTGCCGCAAACTGCCCTTCTCACACTATACCATTCACTTATATATCCATACCTCACCTATGCTATATGTGCTTGGGGTTCAACCGCAGCAACACACCTAAAGCCAATAATAACCCAACAAAAAGCCGCAGTAAGAATAATCACTAAATCCCATCCCTGGCAACACCCCCCCCCTCCCACTCTTCATAGATCTAAACTTATTCCCTGTTCAGTACATCCACACTTACTACTGTGCAATCTACATCTACAGGACCTTAAATTCCAATATTAACCTTGACCTAAAACGCTTTCTTGATAGTTGCGACAGAACCCACAGGCACAATACCAGACACAAACATCTCTATGACATTCCCCGTGTCCGACTAAACCTTTACAAAAATTCAATGTATGTCAAAGGCCCTAAAATCTGGAACACCCTACCTGAAAATTCTAAAACTGCAGACACATTCATCACCTTCAAAACTACCATCAGAAAACATCTTATCTCCCTGATACACCCTGTCAACTAATTACACGAATACCATCTGGTGGTTAACACTTACACTCACTCACCCATTTGACCATAAACAGAAATGTCAATCTCAACCTCAAAATAATGAATCTTAACTAGTCATAAGTTGGCCTGTGATACTCCAATACTGAAACCATGTATAGTGCCAAAACAAAAGCATTCACATTGCTAAACTCACAAACTAGTATTTAGTCACTTAGCCATAATACCAACTTACCTCATAATTTTGTAATATTTTAAACTTAAGATTTAATTTAAGTCAGCCCGAAATGCCTAGCCATGCTAGGTGTTCTAGTGGTACACTCTGTAATTGAATATACGTACACTAGGCAGTGGTTGGTGGGTGGCTGTGTGATGGAGAGTAATTTGTGCGAGCATCCAGTGTGAGTGGCCTGAGTGCTGGCCTGGCAATGATTAAGCCTAACATAATGCTCACTTTGGGTGAATTTGTTGTCTTGGACCAGACTTGTTCACACGCACAACTGTGCTGTTATTCATGTTTGGTGTGTTTACATAACTGTATTGTTCTTCATGTTTGGTCTGTTCACACACACGCACGCACGCAGTCGCTCGCACACACACCACACACCACACACACACACACACACACACACACACACACACACACACACACACACACACACACACACACACACACACACACACACACACACACACACAGGGAGGCAAAACGAGTCATGGTACGTGAAGAAGTATCACATTGGGCGCCTGTGACGAGCGGGGTCCAACAGGGGTCAGTCCTAGGACCAGTGCTATTTTGATATATGTGAATGACATGATGGAAGGGATAGACTCAGAAGTGTCCTTGTTCACAGATGATGTGAAGTTAATGAGGAGAATTAAATCAGATGAGGATCAGGCAGGACTACAAAGAGACTTGGACAAGCTGGACAAGTGGTCCAGCAACTGCAACTGGATTCTCGAATTCAATCCTGCCAAATGCAAAGTCATGAAGATTGGGGCAGGGAAAGAAGACCGCAGACAGAGTATAGGCTAGGTGGACAAAGACCGCAAACTTCACTCAAGGAGAAAGATCTTGGGGTGACCATAACCCCGAGAACGTCTCCGGAGGCACACATCAACCAGATAACTGCTGCAGCATATGGGCGCCTGGCAAACCTGAGAACAGCATTCCGATACCTTAGTAAGGAATCGTTCAAGACACTGTACACTGTACAGGCCCATACTGGAGTATGCAGCACCAGTTTTGAACCCACACCTGGTCAAGCACGTCAGTAAGTTAGAGAAAGTACAAAGGTTTGCAACAAGGCTAGTTCCGGAGCTCAGGGGAATGTCCTACGATGAAAGGTTGAGGGAAATCGGATTGACACTGGAGGACAGGAGGGTCAGGGGAGACATACAAAATACCGCGTGGAATAGATAAGGTGGACAGAGACAGGATGTTCCAGAGAGGGGACACAGAAACAAAGGGTCACAATTGGAAATTGAAGACTTAGATGAATCACAAGGATGTTAGGAAGTATTTCTTTAGTCACAGAGTTGTCAGGGAGTGGAATTGTCTGGGAAGTGGTGTAGTGGAGACAGGAACCTTTCATAGCTTTAAGATGAGGTATAACAAAACTCAGGAAGCAGAGAGAGAGAGAGAGGACCTAGTAGCGATCAGTGAAGAGGCGGGGCCAGGAGCTGAGTCTCGACCCCTGCAACCACAATTAGGTGAGCACACACACACACACACACACAGAGGACAGGAGAGATAGGGGGGATATGATAACGACATATAAAATACTGAGAGGAATTGGCAAGGTGAACAGAGACAGGATGTTCCAGAGAGGGGACACAGAAACAAAGGGTCACAATTGGAAATTGAAGACTTAGATGAATCACAAGGATGTTAGGAAGTATTTATTTGGTCACAGAGTTGTCAGGAAGTGGAATTGTCTGGGAAGTGGTGTAGTGGAGACAGGAACCATACATAACTTTAAGAAGAAGTATGACAAAGCTCACGGAGCAGGGAGAGAGTGGACCTAGTAGTGACCAGTGAAGAGGCAGGGCCAGGAGCTAAGAATTGCCCCCTGCAACCACAATTAGGTGAGTACACAGGTGGAGTGTTTTATGCCGTATTATTTTTAAGGAGAAGATCCTTCAAGGGAGGCTCCTTGACGCTGGTGAGGGGCTCTTGATCTAGGGAATTGGATCTGTGCTCCAGTTCCCTGAATTAAGCCTGAATACCTTCCATCCCCCCCATAGGCGCTGTAGAATCCTACGGGTTTAGCGCTTCCCCCTTGATAATAATAATAATAATAATAATAATAATGTTAAATTGAATTATGTATAGCCGTATTCTTGCACCTTGTTGTGCACTTGTTGTCGTTGTCATGACACTCAACATCAACACCTGTCATTGTCATGACAGCATCAACACCTGCCATTGTCATGACAGCATCAACACCTGTCATTGTCATGACACAGCATCAACACTTGTCATTGTCATGAGACTCACACATGTCATTGTCACGACACTCAACACTTGTCATTGTCATGACACACTTGTCATTGTCATGACACACTTGTCATTGTCATGAGACTCAACACTTTGATGGTCAGGGAACAATAGCTGGCACCCATGTCACCTCTGGCACCTCTGTTGCTGAGGCTGCCTTTATGCTGCTCAACGGTTCTTGATACGAGGAACCGGAGCCAGCCTCTTCGTCCTTAGATCAGACCTGACTACCTCCCAGTCTTCAGGCAGTGAATGATGCTCACCTCTTATTGTTTATGTATAATGATTATAATAATAATTATAAGAATAATATGATTCTACAAATCGAAATCTTAACAAGTAATTCTTACAGTGTTATGTTATGAGTTATGTTACAGTGTTATGTTACATGTTACAGTGTTATGTTACAGTGTTATGTTACATGTTACAGTGTTATGTTACATGTTACAGTGTTATGTTACATGTTACAGTGTTATGTTACATGTTACAGTGTTATGTT
This sequence comes from Cherax quadricarinatus, assembly GCF_038502225.1. NCBI lineage: Eukaryota > Metazoa > Arthropoda > Malacostraca > Decapoda > Parastacidae > Cherax > Cherax quadricarinatus. Next base: position 1,431,090 of record NC_091347.1, on the reverse strand, counting down.
ATGAGTTACGTTACAGTGTTATGTTACATGTTACAGCGTTACGAGTTATGTTACAGTGTTATGTTACATGTTAGTGTTATGTTACAGTGTTGTTACATGTTATGTTACATTGTTATGTTACGAGTTATGTTACAGTGTTATGTTATGAGTTATGTTACAGTGTTATGTTACATGTTACAGTGTTATGTTATGAGTTATGTTACAGTGTTATGTTACGAGTTGTTACAGTGTTATGTTACATGTTACAGTGTTATGTTATGAGTTATGTTACAGTGTTATGTTACGAGTTATGTTACGAGTTATGTTACAGTGTTATGTTACGAGTTATGTTACAGTGTTATGTTACGAGTTATGATACAGTGTTATGTTACGAGTTATGTTACAGTGTTATGTTATGAGTTATGTTACAGTGTTATGTTACGAGTTATGTTACAGTGTTATGTTATGAGTTATGTTACAGTGTTATGTTACGAGTTATGTTACAGTGTTATGTTACGAGTTATGTTACAGTGTTACGAGTTATGTTATAGTGTTATGTTACATGTTATGTTACAGTGTTATCTTATGAGTTATGTTACAGTGTTATGTTACGAGTTATGTTACAGTGTTATGTTACAGTGTTATGTTACGAGTTATGTTAGTGTTATGTTACGAGTTATGTTACAGTGTTATGTTACGAGTTATGTTACAGTGTTACGAGTTGTTACGAGTTATGTTACAGTGTTATGTTACGAGTTATGATACAGTGTTATGTTACGAGTTATGTTACAGTGTTATGTTATGAGTTATGTTACAGTGTTATGTTACGAGTTATGTTACAGTGTTATGTTATGAGTTATGTTACAGTGTTATGTTACGAGTTATGTTACAGTGTTATGTTACGAGTTGTGTTACAGTGCTATGTTACGAGTTATGTTACAGTGTTACGAGTTATGTTACAGTGTTATATTAAGAGTTATGTTACAGTGTTATATTAAGAGTTATGATACAGTGTTATATTAAGAGTTATGATACAGTGTTATATTAAGAGTTATGTTACAGTGTTATATTACGAGTTATGTTACAGTGTTATATTAAGAGTTATGTTACAGTGTTATATTACGAGTTCTGTTACAGTGTTATATTACGAGTTATGTTACGGTGTTATGTTCAAGGTTGACTGGTAACACACGGTAACGTCACACATACAAGCGCTTGGTAGTTAACTGGTGTTGGGGCAGATGTCTGGACCTTCCCTTAAGTGTGTGTACTCACCTGTGTATATGTGATTGCAGGGGTCGATTCATAGCTCCTGGTCCCCGCCTCTGTGTGTATGTGTGTGTGTGTGTGTAAATACCTATTTGTGGTTGCAGGGGTCGAGCCACAGCTCCTGGATCTGCCTCTTCACTGATTGCTATTGCGTCCTCTCTCTCCCTGCTCCATGAGCTTTAACAAACCTCGTCTTAAAACTATATATGGTTCCCACCTCTACTACATCACTCGCTAACATCCCTTTGACTCATCTGAGTCTTCAACTTCCAATTGTGACCTCTTGTTTCTGTGTCCGCTCTCTGGAACATCCTGTCTTTGTCCACCTTGTGTATTCCGCGCAGTATTTTATATGTCATTATCATGTCTCCCCTAACCCTCCTGTCCTCCAGTGTCGTCAGGCCGATTTCCCTTAACCTTTCTTCGAAGGACAATCCCCTTAGCTCTGGGACTAGTCTTGTTGCAAACCTTTACACTTTCTCCAATTTCTTGACGTGATTGACCAGGTGTGGATTCCAAACTGGTGCTGCATACTCCAGTATGGGCCTTACGTAAATGGTGTACAGAGTTTTGAACGATTCCTTACTGAGGTATCGGAACGTTATCCTGAGGTTTGCCAGACGCCCATACGCTGCAGCAGTTATCTGACTGATGTGCGCCTCAGGAGATGTGCTCGGTGTTATACTCACCCCAAGATCTTTTTCCTTGAATGAGGTTTGCAGTTTTTGGTCACCTAGACTATACTACTGTGTCTGCGGTCTTCTTTTCCCTTCCCCAATCTTCATGACATTGCATTTGGCAGGGTTAAATTCAAGGAGCCAGTTGCTGGACCAGGCTTGTAGCCTGTCCAGGTCTCTTTGTAGTCCTGCCTGATCCTCGACCGATTTGATTCTCCTCATTAACTTCACATCATCTGCAAACAAGGACACTTCTGAGTCTATCCCTTCCGTTATGTCATTCACATATCCCAAAAACAGCACAGGTCCTAGGACTGACCCCTGTGGAACCCCGCTTGTCACAGGCGCCCACTCTGACACCTCATCACGTACCATGACTCGTTGTTGCCTCCCTGTCAGGTGTGTGTGTGTGTGTGTGTGTGTGTGTGTGTGTGTGTGTGTGTGTGTGTGTGTGTATGCGCGTGTGCGCTCGCTCGTGCATGCGTATAATTTGTTTTTGCAGAAGTGAAGTCTCAGCTCCTGGCCTGGCTTCTTCAGCTAGTCTTTACTGTGTTCACTTTCTCCTAGGTTTGTGAGCCCTGTCATACCTATTCTTAAAACTATATACGTATAGAGTTTGCCTCTACCACTTTGTTGTCCAAGTTATCCCACTTCCTGACTGCCCTGAAACTGAAGAAGTACTTCCTGACATCTCCATAGCTTATTTGTGTTTTTAACTTCCAATTATGCCCTCGTGTAGGTGTCAGTTGACTCATAGCTCCTGGCCTTGTTACTGGTAACGACCTGCTTTCCTGGTCCCTTGCATCTTGGTCCCTATTACACCTGCTTTTGAATACAGGCCTGACCTGCCCTACACAGGCCTGACCTGCCCTACACAGGTCTGACCTGCCCTACACAGGCCTGACCTGCCCTACACAGGCCTGACCTGCCCTACACAGGCCTGACCTGCCCTACACAGACCTGGCCTGCCCTACACAGACCTGGCCTGCCCTACACAGACCTGACCTGCCCTACACAGACCTGGCCTGCCCTACACAGGCCTGACCTGCCCTACACAGGCCTGACCTGCCCTACACAGGCCTTACCTGCCCTACACAGGCCTGACCTGCCCTACACAGGCCTGACCTGCCCTACACAGGCCTGACCTGCCCTACACAGGCCTGACCTGCCCTACACAGGCCTTACCTGCCCTACACAGGCCTGACCTGCCCTACACAGGCCTGACCTGCCCTACACATTCCTTACCTGCCCTACACAGGCCTTACCTGCCCTACATAGGCCTGACCTGCCCTACACAGGCCTGACCTGCCCTACACAGGCCTGACCTGCCCTACACAGGCCTGACCTGCCCTACACAGGCCTGACCTGCCCTACACAGGCCTGACCTGCCCTACACAGGCCTGACCTGCCCTACACAGGCCTGACCTGCCCTACACAGACCTGACCTGCCCTACACAGGCCTGACCTGCCCTACACAGGCCTGACCTGCCCTACACAGGCCTGACCTGCCCTACACAGGCCTGACCTGCCCTACACAGGCCTGACCTGCCCTACACAGGCCTGACCTGCCCTACACAGGCCTGACCTGCCCTACACAGGCCTGACCTGCCCTACACAGGCCTGACCTGCCCTACACAGGCCTGACCTGCCCTACACAGGCCTGACCTGCCCTACACAGACCTGACCTGCCCTGTACCACAACAACTTGTAGTCTTCCACTTATTGAGCATTTTGAGATTGTAAATAAATGGTTCAGAGAGCCGACAGGCTGATAAATTAGACACATGACAATACTTTGGTATCTTTATCGAGAAAACGTTTCGCCACACATTGACTTCATCAGTGAAATGCAAAGAAGACTGGTGAAGATCAGAAGGAGTTTAAAGTACTCAGTCCCTCACTCCTGATATTCACCACTCTTTGTATTTGACTGATGAAGCCACTGTGTGGCGAAACGTTTCCTCAATAAAGATACCCAAGTTATTGTCATGTGTTTAATTTATCATTCTGAGAGTGAAAACATACTTCTTAACATCTCAGTGGTTCATCAGTGTTGTTATCTGCCATCTGTGCCCCCTGGCTCCTTCATTCATCTCAAACAGCTGCCCCTATCCTCTCTATCTAGTCCTCTCAGCAGAGGTATCGTGGGGTCTCGACTTCAGTGTCTGTTTTGTCATATGTTTTATAACGTTTACAGTTATAAAACATATATCGTTTACATTTACTAGCTCCTCCTGGATTGCGTTCCACCTGTCTTCCATGCCACTTTCTAGCGTCTTTTGGTACAACTTTCTAGTGTTGTATAGTAGAACTTCCTAGTGTCTCATGATACAAAATTCGTCGTAGTCCGTAATTGTGCCTTTTCGGTGTATGTACTCACTCGGTCATATTTGCAGTGTTCCAGTGTCGACTCCTGGACCCGATGAACATCAAAATGGTATAGTTGCCTAACTGTTGCCTATGTGTCTTACCTACCAACCTGTCGGTACTGTATACCATTTTGATGTTCATCTTGTCAGACACTGCAATACAATGGCATCTTCGTACAGAAAACACCTTGGACAACTCCTTTTTTAATTGAGAATTGTTGGATCTGAGAGGGACGTGACCTCTCAGTGGCTGCATTCTCACTACTACTACTCTGCACCTCTCCTTCCGACAGTATTTGAGTCTCCTTACTGTCGCTTGATCTTCATATAGTTCCTGACTATGGAATTGAACTTATCCAGGCTGAGGGACTGACAACCTCAAATTCTACGACTTCAAGGGTGATGGACTGATTACATCGTCTTCACATCTCTACTGTTCCTGCCTACTTTCTGTATTCGACTGAAGAAGCCTACTGTGTAGACGAAACGTTTCGGAATAAAGTTGCCTAACTGTTGCCTATGTGTCTTACCTACCATCCTGGACCCTCTCTAAGCTATGGTCGATCGACATTATTGGTCCCGGCCTCTCGGCTCTTATCATACTCTTGGAATTGTGCACAGAATTTGTCTTCACCGCTTCCTCATTTGGCTTTTTCCATTTATTTACCAGCTTGAAACAAAAAAAAAAAACATATTTCCTAGCATCTCTGTAGCTCATCTGTGCCACGCATCTCACACATTCTGCCACTATCAGTCATGTCAGACCCTGTGAGTAACTTGCATGTCATAATCATGTCTTCCCTGGCTCTACTCTCTTCTAACGTCTGGTTCATTTTTTTTAATCTCTCTTCATAGCTCAATTCTCACAGTTCTAGGTCTGGTTTCTGAATATGTTCATCCAGGCGTAGTCCCTGTCCTGGTGCTCCGACGTTTGTCGTGTACACTATCTTAATATATATATATATATATATATTTATATATATATATATATATATATATATATATATATATATATATATATATATATATATATATATATATATATATATATATATATATATTAGCTAGGTAGTAGGTTGGTAGACAGCAACCACCCAGGGAGGTACTACCGTTCTGCCAAGTGAGTATAAAACGAAAGCCTGTAATTGTTTTACATGATGGTAGGATTGCTTGTGTCTTTTGTTTGTCTTATAAATATGCAAGATTACAGGTACGTCTTGCTACTTCTACTTACACATGTACACGTTTATTTATACACACTCATCTGAGTTTTCTTTGATTTTATCTTAGTTCTTGTTCTAATTACTTTTCCTTTTATATCCATGGGGAAGTGGAATAAGAATCTTTCCTCCGTAAGTCATGCGTGTTGTAAAATTCAACTAAAATGCCGGGAACAATGGGCTAGTAACCCCTTTTCCTGTAATAATTACTAAAAAGAATAAGAAGAAGAAAACTGTCAAAGTGGGAAGTCTGAATGTGCATGGTTGTTTTGCGAATGATAAGAAAGAGATGATTGTGGATGTTATGAATGAGAAGCTGGATGTCCTGGCTTTAAATGAAACAAAGCTGAAGGGGGTGGGAGAGTTTCAGTGGAGAGGAATAAATGGGATTAGGTCAGGGGTTTCAAATAGAGTTAGAGCTAAAGAAGGAGTAGCAATAATGTTGAAGGATAAGCTATGGCAGGAAAAGAGGGACTATAAATGTATTAATTCAAGGATTATGTGGAGTAAAATAAAGGTTGGATGTGAGAAGTGGGTTATAGTAAGCGTACATGCACCTGGGGAAGAGAGAAGTATAAAGGAGAGAGAGAGATTTTGGGAAATGTTGAGTGAATGCGTGGGGAGTTTTGAACCAAGTGTGAGAGTACTTGTGGTTTGGGATTTTAATTCTAAAGTGGGTAAAAATGTTGTGGAGGGAGTAGTAGGTAAATTTGGGGTGCCAGGGGTAAATGAAAATGGGGAGTCTTTAATTGAGCTATGTGTAGAAAGAGGTTTGGTAATAAATAATACATATTTTATGGAAAAGAGGCTAAATAAATATACAAGGTATGATGTAGCACGTAATGAAAGTAGTTTGTTAGATTATGTATTGGTGGATAAAAGGTTGATAGGTAGGCTCCAGGATGGATAGGGCGTTCTGCTTGAAGGACAGGAGTAGGAGACAGAGAGTTTGCTTTCCTGGGGCTGGGATGGAGGATATTGTTAGCCGTCTGGATGACATCATGAGAGGTAATGGGAGCAATCCTATTATCTGTCTCAGTGCTGGAGGCAACGATGTTGGCAGACGTAGGAGTGAGGACCTGATTAGCAGGTATAGGTCAGCAATAGAAATAATTAGAAGTAAGGGTGGGAACCCTCTCATATGTGGTATTTTGCCAAGGAGGGGAGTTGGAAGTGAATGGTTGTCCAGGGCAATTGGTGTCAATTGCTGGCTGGACAAATACTGTAAGGAAAATGCGGTAACATTCATTGACAACTGGGACCTCTTCTATGGCAGGAATGACATGTATGCTAGGGATGGGGTTCACTTATCTAGGTGTGGGGTGGGAGCACTGGCAACTGCAGTGGAGGGAGCAGTTAGGACTTTAAACTAGGAATAGTTAGTGGTATGGGTTTTGGCAGGAAAACAGTGAAGTCCCAGTGTAGTAATATTACGAGTTCTAGGGGAACTAGTAATAATAAGAACGAGATAGATATTGAAAAGCCAGGGACCTTGGGTGATAAAGACGGTAATAGGTTTAGTAGAAAAATAGAAATGAGCAGGAAGGGTAAAGAGAAAGGAGAGTCTTTCAATGTTTATTATGCTAATTGCCGTAGTGCTAGGAATAAGATGGACGAGTTGAGATTAGTTGCTAGTGTAGGTAACATTGATGTATTTGCCTTAACTGAGACGTGGTTTAATTCAAAAAGTCGGGACATGCCTGCGGAATGTCATATTCAGGGTTTTAAATTGTTCCAAGAAGATAGAAGTATTGGGAGGGGGGGTGGGGTGGCATTGTACGTCCGAGATCGCTTGAACTGTTGCATAAAAACGGGTATTAAGTCTGAAGTAACACATACAGAGTCTGTTTGGATAGAATTTTCAGAGGGGCATGAAAAACTGATTTTAGGAGTGATATACCGTCCCCCTAACTTAGATAGGGACCAAGGGAAACTACTATGGGAGGAAATTGTTAAGGCCACAAGGCACGATAATGTAGTAATTCTAGGAGACTTTAACTTTAGTCATGTTGATTGGAATTTCTTGACTGGGAATTTAGAATCGTACGACTTCTTAGAAGTATTTCAGGATTGTTTTTTGAAGCAGTTTGTGACAGAACCTACAAGGGGAAATAACCTGCTTGACTTAGTTATGGCAAACAATGAATCCCTTGTTAATAATTTAGAAATTTCAGAGGAACTGGGTGCTAGCGACCACAAATCAATTACATTTAGCATTGAATGGAAGTACGATAGTAGCGATAACTCAGTAACAGTCCCAGATTTTCGCTTAGCAGATTACGATGGGCTTAAAGAACACTTATCATCTGTTGACTGGGGTAACGAAGAGAGCTATCAATATGACAGTTTTCTGAACACTATACATGCTGCTCAAAGAGCGTTTATCCCATATAAAGAAATTAGATCAAATAGAAATGACCCAAAATGGATGAATAATATGCTCAAATATCTACTAGGGCATAAGAAAGGAATTTATAGGCGTATCAAAAGAGGTGAGGGTCATCTTATGAATCAGTATATTGACACTAAGAGGGACATTAAAAAGGGGATAAGAAAAGCTAAAAGGGACTATGAAATTAAAGTTGCTAGGGATTCTAAAACTAACCCAAAAAGTTTTTTCCAGGTCTATAGAACAAAAGTTAGAGATAAGATAGGTCCCCTTAAAAATAACTATGGGCACCTTACTGACAATGAGAATGAAATGTGCTTGATTTTAAATAATTATTTTCTCTCAGTTTTTACACAGGAAGACACTAACAATATTCCAGTAATTAATTTTTACAGTGGGCTAGAAGAAGATAAATTATGTAACATCACAGTCACTAGTGAGATGGTTGTGAGGCAGATAGACAGACTGAAGCAAAATAAGTCGCCGGGTCCTGATGAGGTTTTTTCAAGGGTTCTTAAGGAATGCAAAATGGAACTCTGTGAACCATTAACTAATATTTTTAATTTATCTCTTCAAACAGGTGTAGTGTCTGATATGTGGAAGATGGCTAATGTAACTCCTATTTTTAAAACAGGGGACAAGTCGTTACCGTCAAATTACCGCCCAATAAGCCTGACCTCAATTGTAGGCAAATTACTAGAGTCAATTATAGCTGAGATTATAAGAAGCCATCTCGATAAGCATAGCTTGATTAATGATACTCAGCATGGATTCACAAGAGGCCGGTCTTGTCTAACTAATTTATTAACTTTCTTCAGTAAAGCTTTTGAGGCTGTTGACCACAATAAAGAATTTGATATTATTTACTTAGATTTTAGTAAGGCTTTTGATAGAGTTCCGCACCATAGACTGTTAAAGAAAGTGGCAGCCCATGGCATTGGGGGAAAAGTGCTCTCGTGGATCGAGTCATGGCTCACTGACAGGAAGCAGAGAGTGTCCATAAATGGGGTTAAATCCGAGTGGGGATCTGTAACAAGTGGCGTTCCACAGGGATCAGTCTTGGGTCCGTTGTTGTTTATAATATATATCAATGATCTTGATGAGGGAATTACTAGTGATATGAGCAAATTCGCCGATGACACAAAGATAGGTAGGATAATTGATTCAAACGTAGATGTTAGGGAACTTCAGGAGGACTTAAACAAACTCTATTCTTGGTCAGAAAAGTGGCAGATGCAGTTCAATGTAGATAAGTGCAAGGTTCTGAAGCTTGGGAGTGCCCATAACCCTAGTACTTATAAATTAAATGATGTAGAACTTAGCCATACAGATTGCGAAAAGGACTTGGGGGTTATGGTGAGCAGCAACCTTAAACCAAGACAGCAATGCCTAAGCGTACGTAATAAGGCAAATAGATTACTGGGATTTATATCAAGAAGTGTAAGCAACAGAAGTCCAGAGGTCATACTGCAGCTTTATACATCATTAGTAAGGCCTCACCTTGATTATGCAGCTCAGTTCTGGTCTCCGTATTACAAAATGGACATAAATTCGTTAGAAAACATTCAGCGTAGGATGACTAAATTAATACATAGCATCAGAAATCTTCCTTATGAAGAAAGATTGAAGACTCTTAAGTTACATTCACTTGTTAGACGAAGAATGAGGGGAGACCTGATCGAAGTGTATAAGTGGAAGATAGGTATTAATAAAGGGGATATTAATAAGGTCTTGAGGATGTCTCTCCAAGAGAGAACCCGCAGTAATGGATTTAAATTAGATAAGTTTAGATTTAGAAAGGACATAGGAAAGTATTGGTTTGGAAATAGGGTAGTTGATGAGTGGAACAGTCTACCTAGTTGGGTTATTGAGGCTAGGACTTTGGGTAGTTTCAAATCTAGGTTGGATAAGTACATGAGTGGGAAGGGTTGGATTTGAGTGGGACTTTCACATCAGAGCTTATTTCTTGGGTAGCATTGAAAATTGGGTTGGGTAAATGTTTTGTTAGTGGGATGAATTGTAAAGGACCTGCCTAGTATGGGCCAGCAGGCCTCCTGCAGTGTTCCTCCTTTCTTATGTTCTTATGTTCTTATGTACATGTTTATAGAGGGAAAACTGATATATCGGATCATTATCTAGTTGTAGCTACAGTTAGAGTAAGAGGTAGATGGGAAAAGAGGAAAATGGCAACAACAAGTAAGAGGGAGGTGAAAGTGTATAAACTAAGGGAGGAGGAAGTTCGGGTGAGATATAAGCAACTATTGGCAGAAAGGTGGGCTGGTGCAAGTATGAGTAGTGGGGGGGTTGAAGAGGGTTGGAATAGTTTTAAAAATGCAGTATTAGAATGTGGGGCAGAAGTTTGTGGTTATAGGAGGGTGGGTCCAGGAGGAAAGAGGGGTGATTAGTGGAATGATGAAGTAAAGGGTGTGATAAAAGAGAAAAAGTTAGCTTATGAGAGGTATTTACAAAGCAGAAGTGTTATAAGAAGAGCAGAGTATATGGAGAGTAAAAGAAAGGTGAAGAGAGTGCAAAAGGAGAGCGGATGATAGAGTGGGAGAGGCACTGTCAAGAAATTTTAATGAAAATAAGAAAAAAATTTGGAGTGAGTTAAACAAGTTAAGAAAGCCTAGGGAACAAATAGATTTGTCAGCTAAAAACAGAGTAGGGGAGTTAGTTAATGGGGGGATGGAGGTTTTGGGTAGATGGCGAGAATATTTTGAGGAACTTTTAAATACCGACGAAGAAAGGGAGGTGGTAATTTCATGCACTGGCCAGGGAGGTATACCATCTTTTAGGAGTAAAGAAGAACAGGATGTGAGTGTGGGAGAGGTGCGTGAGACATTACGTAGAATGAAAGGGGGTAAAGCAGCTGGAACTGACGGGATCATGACAGAAATGTTAAGAACAGGGGGGACATAGTCTTGGAGTGGTTGGTATTTTTGTTTAATAAATGTATGAAAGAGGGGAAGGTACCTAGGGATTGGCGGAGAGCGTGTATAGTCCCTTTATATAAAGGGAAGGGGAACAAAAGATATTGTAAAAATTATAGAGGAATAAGTTTACTGAGTATACCAGGAAAAGTGTACGGTAGGGTTATTATTGAAAGAAGTAGAGGCAAGACAGAATGTAGAATTGCGGATTAGCAAGGAGGTTTTAGAGTGGGTAGGGGATGTGTAGATCAAGTGTTTACATTGAAGCATATATGTGAACAGTATTTAGATAAAGGTAGGGAAGTTTTTATTGCATTTATGGATTTAGAAAAGGCATATGATAGAGTGGATAGGGAAGCAATGTGGCAGATGTTGCAAGTATATGGAATAGGTGGTAAGTTACTAAATGCTGTAAAGAGTTTTTATGAGGATAGTGAGGCTAAGGTTAGAGTGTGTAGAAGAGAGGGAGAATACTTCCCGGTAAAAGTAGGTCTTAGACAGGGATGTGTAATGTCACCATGGTTGTTTAATATATTTATGGATGGAGTTGTAAAAGAAGTAAATGCTAAGGTGTTCGGGAGAGGGGTGGGATTAAGTTATGGGGAATTAAATACAAAATGGGAAGTGACACAGTTACTTTTTGCTGATGATACTGTGCTTATGGGAGATTCTAAAGAAAAATTGCAAAGGTTAGTGGACGAATTTGGGAGTGTGTGTAAAGGTAGAAAGTTGAAAGTGAACATAGAAAAGAGTAAGGTGATGAGAGTATCAAATGATTTAGATAAAGAAAAATTGGATATCAAATTGGGGAGGAGGAGTATGGAAGAAGTGAATGTTTTCAGATATTTGGGAGTTGACGTGTCGGCAGATGGATTTATGAAGGATGAGGTTAATCAAAGAATTGATGAAAAAAAAGTGGTGAGTGGTGCATTGAGGTATATGTGGAGGCAAAAAATGCTATCTATGGAGGCAAAGAAGGGAATGTATGAAAGTATAGTAGTACCAACACTCTTATATGGATGTGAAGCTTGGGTTGTAAATGCTGCAGGTAAGAGGTGGTTGGAAGCAGTGGAGATGTCCTGTCTAAGGGCAATTTGTGGTGTAAATATTATGCAGAAAATTCGGAGTGTGGAAATTAGGAGGTGTGGAGTTAATAAAAGTATAAGTCAGAGGGTTTGTTAAGGTGGTTTGGTCATTTAGAGAGAATGGATCAAAGTAGAATGACATGGAGAGCTTATAAATCTGTTGGGAAAGGAAGGCGGGGTAGGGGTCGTCCTCGAAAAGGTTGGAGGGAGGGGGTAAAGGAGGTGTTGTGGGCGAGGGGTTTGGATTTCCAGCAAGCGTGCGTGAGCATGTTAGATAGGAGTGAATGGAGACAAATGGTATTTGGGACCTGACGAGCTGTTGGAGTGTGAGCAGGGTAATATTTAGTGAAGGGATTCAGGGAAACCGGTTATTATATATAACCGGACTTGGGCCCTGGAAATGGGAAGTACAATGCCTGCACTTTAAAGGAGGGGTTTGGGATATTGGTAGTTTGGAGGGATATATTGTGTATTTTTATACGTATATACTGCTAAACTGTTGTATTCTGGGCACCTCTGCAAAAACATTGATTATGTGTGAGGTGAAAGTGTTGAATGATGAAAGTATTTTCTTTTTTTGGGGGGGGATTTTCTTTCTTTTTGGGTCACCCTGCCTCGGTGGGAGACGGCTGACTTGTTGAAAAAAAAATATATATATATATATATATATATATATATATATATATATATATATATATATATATATATATATATATAAAGAATCACACACAAAGTGGGAGTTGTCACAGCTGCTCTTTGCTGATGACACTGTGCTCTTGGGAGATTCTGAAGAGAAGTTGCAGAGATTGGTGGATGAATTTGGTAGGGTGTGCAAAAGAAGAAAATTAAAGGTGAATACAGGAAAGAGTAAGGTTATGAGGATAACAAAAAGATTAGGTGATGAAAGATTGAATATCAGATTGGAGGGAGAGAGTATGGAGGAGGTGAACGTATTCAGATATTTGGGAGTGGACGTGTCAGCGGATGGGTCTATGAAAGATGAGGTGAATCATAGAATTGATGAGGGAAAAAGAGTGAGTGGTGCACTTAGGAGTCTGTGGAGACAAAGAACTTTGTCCTTGGAGGCAAAGAGGGGAATGTATGAGAGTATAGTTTTACCAACGCTCTTATATGGGTGTGAAGCGTGGGTGATGAATGTTGCAGCGAGGAGAAGGCTGGAGGCAGTGGAGATGTCATGTCTGAGGGCAATGTGTGGTGTGAATATAATGCAGAGAATTCGTAGTTTGGAAGTTAGGAGGAGGTGCGGGATTACCAAAACTGTTGTCCAGAGGGCTGAGGAAGGGTTGTTGAGGTGGTTCGGACATGTAGAGAGAATGGAGCGAAACAGAATGACTTCAAGAGTGTATCAGTCTGTAGTGGAAGGAAGGCGGCCTAGGAAGGGTTGGAGGGAGGGGGTAAAGGAGGTTTTGTGTGCGAGGGGCTTGGACTTCCAGCAGGCATGCGTGAGCGTGTTTGATAGGAGTGAATGGAGACAAATGGTTTTTAATACTTGACGTGCTGTTGGAGTGTGAGCAAAGTAACATTTATGAAGGGATTCAGGGAAACCGGCAGGCCGGACTTGAGTCCTGGAGATGGGAAGTACAGTGCCTGCACTCTGAAGGAGGGGTGTTAATGTTGCAGTTTAAAAACTGTAGTGTAAAGCACCCTTCTGGCAAGACAGTGATGGAGTGAATGATGGTGAAAGTTTTTCTTTTTCGGGCCACCCTGCCTTGGTGGGAATCGGCCGGTGTGATAATAAAAAAAAAAAAAAAATATATATATATATATATATATATATATATATATATATATATATATATATATATATATATAGATATATATATATATATATATATATATATATATATATATATATATATATATATATATATATATATATATATATATATATATATATGTGTGTGTGTATATATATATATATATATATATATATATATATATATATATATATATATATATATAAGCAAAACAACCACTCTGAAAGAATAGAGAAATTCCAAGCGCTTTCGTGACTACTCACATAATGTGAGTAGTCACGAAAGCGCTTGGAATTTCTCTATTCTTTCAGAGTGGTTGTTTTGCATATTCTGAAATCACCTGTTTACTGTGATCTTATTGCATATATATATATATATATATATATATATATATATATATATATATATATATATGTGTGTGTGTGTGTGTGTGTGTGTGTGTGTGTGTGTGTGTGTGTGTGTGCAATAAGATCACAGTAAACAGGTGATTTCAGAATATGTAAAACAACCACTCTGAAAGAATAGAGAAATTCCAAGTGCTTTCGTGACTACTCACATTATCAAGGAACTATGAAAGTAAAGCATCCAAGGAAGCTATATAAGGGGTCTGGCCAACACCTCACTATCAGATCCCACAACGGTTAAACACCTGACGCGCGCTGGCCCAACTGGACAGGTCCTTTGCACAACTCACCAACAAACTATTCTACCCAAGAAAATTTAAAAATTATTATTTGTCCAGTGTATTATTAAATTCTTCCCAAATTCTATTAATTATAAATGGATCTAATTTATATAAACCAAAGGAAATATTCATATTATTGTCAAAACTGCTTTTTATGAAACAAGATTCAATTATATTCCTGTCGACCATGGACTTGCTTGATACTACTTTCTCAAGTAGTTGTTTTGCATATATGTATATATATATATATATATATATATATATATATATATATATATATATATATATATATATATATATATATATATATATACGGTTTCTGAAGGCGGTTAAGATGTTTATAATCCTCCTATGTGTTGCTAACGTTATGTAGTTTATATGCTTTTTTGGGGATATTTTATGTGAGGTTCACTCTAATATCTTTCTCCTTGAGCAAAATTTGTAGTTTCTCGTCTCTTGGTCTATAGTCTGTCCGTTGTCCTGTTTCTTCCCCATAATTTTCATAACCTTACAGCTACAGAAACTGGGCTAAACTTCAGTAGCCACTTGTTTTACCAACCTTGTCACTTGTTCAGATCTTGCTGTAGCCTGTCTCTGTCCTCTTCCGTACTTTGTCCTCTCATTACCATTACATCATCGATTAATAAAGATACGCGGGATTGAATTCCCATTTACATATATTAAGAATAGTAATGATCATATTACTTACACTTGGGGGACCCTAAATATTATTATTGTTATTATTTTCTTATTCTGACATGGTACAGTGTCAAATGCTATACTGCAGTCCAAGAATATGTCATCAATCCATCAATCTTTCTTGCTGGATCACCCTTATTCTGTCGTAGAAATCCAGTAGACTCTTAAGGCAGGAGTTACCGTCCCGAATTATATGCTGATTTTCTGTTAAAAGTACCTCCTCCCTAGGTGTTCAATTATTCTTTTCCTGAGTATCTTTTCCTTTGCTCTGGACAATATACATCAGTGATACTGGCCTGTAATTCACTGCCTCTTTCTTGTCTCCTCTGCTTGTATACTGGAACCAAAATTACATTTCTCAGCTGTTTGGTGGTTGTCCCATTTTTTTTTTTTTTGACTTGCAGATATTTGATAAAAGATCAAACAAATGTTTCCACTTGTTTCTGTACCTAGAGTGACATAGCTTCAGTTATCATCGCGTCTGCTGTATCCAACTTCTCTTATATATCCCACTCTTTTAATACACTCATTATTTTTTCCTCAGTGTGTGTTGTGCAGCTCATGTTAGTTCCTTCAGGACTGGTGACCCACTGTCTCCCACCCTCCTTGAGGACTGGTGACCCACTGTCTCCCACCCTCCTTGAGGACTGGTGACCCACTGTCTCCCACCCTCCTTGAGGACTGGTGACCCACTGTCTCCCACCCTCCTTGAGGACTGGTGACCCACTGTCTCCCACCCTCCTTGAGGACTGGTGACCCACTGTCTCCCACCCTCCTTGAGGACTGGTGACCCACGCTCTCCCACCCTCCTTCAGGACTGGTGACCCACTGTCTCCCACCCTCCTTGAGGACTGGTGACCCACGCTCTCCCACCCTCCTTGAGGACTAGTGACCCACTGTCTCCCACCCTCCTTGAGGACTGGTGACAGACGCTCTCCCACCCTCCTTGAGGACTGGTGACCCACGTTCTCCCACCCTCCTTGAGGACTGGTGACCCACTATCTCCCACCCTCCTTGAGGACTGGTGACCCACGCTCTCCCACCCTCCTTGAGGACTGGTGACCCACGTTCTCCCACCCTCCTTGAGGACTGGTGACCCACTGTCTCCCACCCTCCTTGAGGACTGATGACCCACGCTCTCCCACCCTCCTTGAGGACTGGTGACCCACGTTCTCCCACCCTCCTTGAGGACTGGTGACCCACTATCTCCTACCCTCCTTGAGGACTGGTGACCCACGCTCTCCCACCCTCCTTGAGGACTGGTGACCCACGTTCTCCCACCCTCCTTGAGGACTGGTGACCCACGCTCTCCCACCCTCCTTGAGGACTGGTGACACACGCTCTCCCACCCTCCTTGAGGACTGGTGACCCACGCTTTCCCACCCTCATTGAGGTCTGGTGACCCACGCTCTCCCACCCTCCTTGAGGACTGGTGACCCACGCTCTTCCTCCTTCAGGGCTGGTGACCCACGCTCTCCTACCCTCCTTGAGAACTGGTGACCCACGCTCTCCCACCCTCCTTGAGGACTGGTGACCCACGCTCTCCCACCCTCATTGAGGACTGGTGACCCACGCTCTCCCACCCTCCTTGAGGACTGGTGACCCACGCTCTTCCTCCTTCAGGGCTGGTGACCCACGCTCTCCCACCCTCCTTGAGAACTGGTGACCCATGCTCTCACACCCTCCTTGAGGACTGGTGACCCACGCTCTCCCACCCTCATTGAGGACTGGTGACCCACGCTCTCCCACCCTCCTTGAGGACTGGTGACCCACGCTCTTCCTCCTTCAGGGCTGGTGACCCACGCTCTCCCACCCTCCTTGAGAACTGGTGACCCACGCTCTCCCACCCTCCTTGAGGACTGGTGACCCACGCTCTCCCACCCTCCTTGAGGACTGGTGACCCACGCTCTTCCTCCTTCAGGGCTGGTGACCCACGCTCTCCCACCCTCCTTCATGGCTGGTGAATCACGCTCTCCCACCCTCCTTCAGGACTGGTGACCCACGCTCTCCCACCCTCCTTCAGGACTGGTGACCCACGATCTCCCACCCTCCTTCAGGACTGGTGACCCACGCTCTCCCACCCTCCTTGAGGACTGGTGACCCACGCTCTCCCACCCTCATTGAGGACTGGTTACCCACGCTCTCCCACCCTCCTTGAGGACTGGTGACCCACGCTCTTCCTCCCTCCTTCAGGGCTGGTGACCCACGCTCTCCCACCCTCCTTCAGGGCTGGTGACCCACGCTCTCCCACCCTCCTTCAGGACTGGTAACCCACGCTCTCCCACCCTGCTTCAGGGCTGGTAACCCACGCTCTCCCACCCTCCGCCAGGAGTGGTGACCCAGGCTCTCTCACCCTCCTTCAGGGCTGGTGACCCACGCTCTCCCACCCTCCTTCAGGACTGGTGACCCACGCTCTCCCACCCTCCTTCAGGACTGGTGACCCAAGCTCTCCCCCCCCCTTTCAGGACTGGTGAACCATGCTCTCCCACCGTCCTTCAGAACTGGTGACCCACGCTCTCCCACCCTCCTTCAGGACTGGTGACCCACACTCTCTCACCCTCCAGGACTGATAACCCATGCTCTCCCACCCTCCAGGACTGGTGACCCACGCTCTCCCACCCTCCAGGACTAGTGACCCACTCTCTCCCACCCTCCAGGACTGGTGACCCACGCTCTCCCACCCTCCAGGACTGGTGACTCACGCTCTCCCACCCTCCAGGACTGGTGACCTACGCTCTCCCACCCTCCAGGACTGGTGACCCACGTTCTCCCACCATCCAGGGCTGGTGACCCACTCTCTCCCACCGTCCAGGACTGGTGACCCACACTCTCCCACCCTCCAGGATTTGTGATCCACGCTCTCCCACCCTCCAGGACTGGTGACCCACGCTCTCCCACCCTCCAGGACTGGTGACCCACGCTCTCCCACCCTCCAGGACTGGTGACCCACGCTCTCCCACCCTCCAGGACTGGTGATCCACGCTCTCCCACCCTCCAGGACTGGTGACCCACGCTCTCCCACCCTCCAGGACTGGTGATCCACGCTCTCCCACCCTCCAGGACTGGTGATCCACGCTCTCCCACCCTCCAGGACTGGTGACCCACGCTCTCCCACCCTCCAGGACTGGTGACCCACGCTCTCCTACCCTCCAGGACTGGTGACCCACGCTCTCCCACCCTCCAGGACTGGTGACCCACGCTCTCCCACCCTCCAGGACTGGTGACCCACGCTCTCCCACCCTCCAGGACTGGTGACACACGCTCTCCCACCCTCCAGGACTGGTGACCCACGCTCTCCTACCCTC
This sequence comes from Cherax quadricarinatus, assembly GCF_038502225.1. Lineage (NCBI taxonomy): Eukaryota > Metazoa > Arthropoda > Malacostraca > Decapoda > Parastacidae > Cherax > Cherax quadricarinatus. The sequence continues at coordinate 1,412,705 of NC_091347.1, read as the reverse complement.
CAGGACTGGTGACTCACGCTCTCCTACCCTCCAGGACTGGTGACCCACGCTCTCCCATCCTCCAGGACTGGTGTCCCACGCTCTCTCACCCTCCAGGACTGGTGACCCACGCTCTCCCACCCTCCAGGACTGGTGACCCACGCTCTCCCACCCTCCAGGACTGGTGACCCACGCTCTCCCACCCTCCAGGACTGGTGATCCACGCTCTCCCACCCTCCAGGACTGGTGATCCACGCTCTCCCACCCTCCAGGACTGGTGACCCACGCTCTCCCACCCTCCAGGACTGGTGACCCACGCTCTCCTACCCTCCAGGACTGGTGACCCACGCTCTCCCACCCTCCAGGACTGGTGACCCACGCTCTCCCACCCTCCAGGACTGGTGACCCACGCTCTCCCACCCTCCAGGACTGGTGACACACGGTCTCCCACCCTCCAGGACTGGTGACCCACGCTCTCCTACCCTCCAGGACTGGTGACCCACGCTCTCCCATCCTCCAGGACTGGTGTCCCACGCTCTCTCACCCTCCAGGACTGGTGACCCACGCTCTCCCACCCTCCAGGACTGGTGACCCACGCTCTCCCACCCTCCAGGACTGGTGACCCACGCTCTCCCACCCTCCAGGACTGGTGACCCACGCTCTCCCACCCTCCAGGACTGGTGACCCACGCTCTCCCACCCTCCAGGACTGGTGACCCACGCTCTCCCACCCTCCAGGACTGGTGACCCACGCTCTCCCACCCTCCAGGACTGGTGACCCACGCTCTCCCACCCTCCAGGACTGGTGACCCACGCTCTCCCACCCTCCAGGACTGGTGACCCACGCTCTCCCACCCTCCAGGACTGGTGACCCACGCTCTCCCACCCTCCAGGACTGGTGACCCACGCTCTCCCACCCTCCAGGACTGGTGACCCACGCTCTCCCACCCTCCAGGACTGGTGATCCACGCTCTCCCACCCTCCAGGACTGGTGACCCACGCTCTCCCACCCTCCAGGACTGGTGACCCACGCTCTCCCACCCTCCAGGACTGGTGACCCACGCTCTCCCACCCTCCAGGACTGGTGACCCACGCTCTCACACCCTCCAGGACTGGTGACCCACGCTCTCCCACCCTCCAGGACTGGTGACCCACGCTCTCCCACCCTCCAGGACTGGTGACCCACGCTCTCCCACCCTCCAGGACTGGTGACCCACGCTCTCCCACCCTCCAGGACTGGTGACCCACGCTCTTCCACCCTCCAGGACTGGTGATCCACGCTCTCCCACCCTCCAGGACTGGTGACCCACGCTCTCCCACCCTCCAGGACTGGTGACCCACGCTCTTCCACCCTCCAGGACTGGTGATCCACGCTCTCCCACCCTCCAGGACTGGTGACCCACGCTCTCCCACCCTCCAGGACTGGTGACCCACGCTCTCCCACCCTCCAGGACTGGTGACCCACGCTCTTCCACCCTCCAGGACTGGTGATCCACGCTCTCCCACCCTCCAGGACTGGTGACCCACGCTCTCCCACCCTCCAGGACTGGTGACCCACGCTCTTCCACCCTCCAGGACTGGTGATCCACGCTCTCCCACCCTCCAGGACTGGTGACCCACGCTCTCCCACCCTCCAGGACTGGTGACCCACGCTCTTCCACCCTCCGGGACTGGTGATCCACGCTCTCCCACCCTCCAGGACTGGTGACCCACGCTCTCCCACCCTCCAGGACTGGTGACCCACGCTCTCCCACCCTCCAGGACTGGTGACCCACGCTCTCCCACCCTCCAGGACTGGTGACCCACGCTCTTCCACCCACCAGGACTGGTGATCCACGCTCTCCCACCCTTCAGGACTGGTGACCCACGCTCTCCCACCCTTCAGGACTGGTGACCCACGCTCTCCCACCCTTCAGGACTGGTGATCCACGCTCTCCCACCCTTCAGGACTGGTGACCCACGCTCTCCCATCCTTCAGGACTGGTGACCCACGCTCTCCCACCCTTCAGGACTGGTGACCCACGCTCTCTCACCCTTCAGGACTGGTGACCCACGCTCTCCCACCCTCCAGGACTGGTGACCCACGCTCTCCCACCCTCCAGGACTGGTGACCCACGCTCTCCCACCCTCCAGGACTGGTGACCCACGCTCTCCCACCCTCCAGGACTGGTGACCCACGCTCTCCCACCCTCCAGGACTGGTGACCCACGCTCTCCCACCCTCCAGGACTGGTGACCCACGCTCTCCCACCCTCCCGGACTGGTGACCCACGCTCTCCCACCCTCCAGGACTGGTGAACCACGCTCTCCCACCCTCCAGGACTGGTGACCCACGCTCTCCCACCCTCCAGGACTGGTGACCCACGCTCTCCCACCCTCCAGGACTGGTGACCCACGCTCTCCCACCCTCCAGGACTGGTGACCCACGCTCTCCCACCCTCCAGGACTGGTGATCCACGCTCTTCCACCCTCCAGGACTGGTGATCCACGCTCTCCCACCCTCCAGGACTGGTGACCCACGCTCTCCCACCCTCCAGGACTGGTGACCCACGCTCTCCCACCCTCCAGGACTGGTGACCCACGCTCTCCCACCCTCCAGGACTGGTGACCCACGCTCTCCCACCCTCCAGGACTGGTGACCCACGCTCTCCCACCCTCCAGGACTGGTGACCCACGCTCTCCCACCCTCCAGGACTGGTGATCCACGCTCTCCCACCCTCCAGGACTGGTGACCCACGCTCTCCCACCCTCCAGGACTGGTGACCCACGCTCTCCCACCCTCCAGGACTGGTGACCCACGCACTCCCACCCTCCAGGACTGGTGACCCACGCTCTCCCACCCTCCAGGACTGGTGATCCACGCTCTCCCACCCTCCAGGACTGGTGACCCACGCTCTCCCACCCTCCAGGACTGGTGACCCACGCTCTCCCACCCTCCAGGACTGTTGACCCACGCTCTCCCACCCTCCAGGACTGGTGATCCACGCTCTCCCACCCTCCAGGACTGGTGACCCACGCTCTCCCACCCTCCAGGACTGGTGATCCACGCTCTCCCACCCTCCAGGACTGGTGACCCACGCTCTCCCACCCTCCAGGACTGGTGATCCACGCTCTCCCACCCTCCAGGACTGGTGACCCACGCTCTCCCACCCTCCAGGACTGGTGATCCACGCTCTCCCACCCTCCAGGACTGGTGACCCACGCTCTCCCACCCTCCAGGACTGGTGACCCACGCTCTCCCACCCTCCAGGACTGGTGACCCACGCTCTCCCACCCTCCAGGACTGGTGACCCACGCTCTCCCACCCTCCAGGACTGGTGACCCACGCTCTCCCACCCTCCAGGACTGGTGACCCACGCTCTCCCACCCTCCAGGACTGGTGACCCACGCTCTCCCACCCTCCAGGACTGGTGACCCACGCTCTCCCACCCTCCAGGACTGGTGACCCACGCTCTCCCACCCTCCAGGACTGGTGACCCACGCTCTCCCACCCTCCAGGACTGGTGACCCACGCTCTCCCACCCTCCAGGACTGGTGTCCCACGCTCTCCCACCCTCCAGGACTGGTGACCCACGCTCTCCCACCCTCCAGGACTGGTGACCCACGCTCTCCCACCCTCCAGGACTGGTGACCCACGCTCTCCCACCCTCCAGGACTGGTGATCCACGCCCTCCCACCCTCCAGGACTGGTGACCCACGCTCTCCCACCCTCCAGGACTGGTGACCCACGCTCTCCCACCCTCCAGGACTGGTGACCCACGCTATCCCACCCTCCAGGACTGTTGACCCACGCTCTCCCACCCTCCAGGACTGGTGACCCACGCTCTCCCACCCTCCAGGACTGGTGACCCACGCTCTCCCACCCTCCAGGACTGGTGACCCACGCTCTCCCACCCTCCAGGACTGGTGACCCACGCTCTCCCATCCTCCAGGACTGGTGACCCACGCTCTCCCACCCTCCAGGACTGTTGACCCACGCTCTCCCACCCTCCAGGACTGGTGACCCACGCTCTCCCACCCTCCAGGACTGGTGACCCACGCTCTCCCACCCTCCAGGACTGGTGACCCACGCTCTCCCACCCTCCAGGACTGGTGACCCACGCTCTCCCACCCTCCAGGACTGGTGACCCACGCTCTCCCACCCTCCAGGACTGTTGACCCACGCTCTCCCACCCTCCAGGACTGGTGATCCACGCTCTCCCACCCTCCAGGACTGGTGACCCACGCTCTCCCACCCTCCAGGACTGGTGATCCACGCTCTCCCACCCTCCAGGACTGGTGACCCACGCTCTCCCACCCTCCAGGACTGGTGATCCACGCTCTCCCACCCTCCAGGACTGGTGACCCACGCTCTCCCACCCTCCAGGACTGGTGACCCACGCTCTCCCACCCTCCAGGACTGGTGACCCACGCTCTCCCACCCTCCAGGACTGGTGACCCACGCTCTCCCACCCTCCAGGACTGGTGACCCACGCTCTCCCACCCTCCAGGACTGGTGACCCACGCTCTCCCACCCTCCAGGACTGGTGACCCACGCTCTCCCACCCTCCAGGACTGGTGACCCACGCTCTCCCACCCTCCAGGACTGGTGACCCACGCTCTCCCACCCTCCAGGACTGGTGACCCACGCTCTCCCACCCTCCAGGACTGGTGACCCACGCTCTCCCACCCTCCAGGACTGGTGTCCCACGCTCTCCCACCCTCCAGGACTGGTGACCCACGCTCTCCCACCCTCCAGGACTGGTGACCCACGCTCTCCCACCCTCCAGGACTGGTGACCCACGCTCTCCCACCCTCCAGGACTGGTGATCCACGCTCTCCCACCCTCCAGGACTGGTGACCCACGCTCTCCCACCCTCCAGGACTGGTGACCCACGCTCTCCCACCCTCCAGGACTGGTGACCCACGCTCTCCCACCCTCCAGGACTGTTGACCCACGCTCTCCCACCCTCCAGGACTGGTGACCCACGCTCTCCCACCCTCCAGGACTGGTGACCCACGCTCTCCCACCCTCCAGGACTGGTGACCCACGCTCTCCCACCCTCCAGGACTGGTGACCCACGCTCTCCCACCCTCCAGGACTGGTGACCCACGCTCTCCCACCCTCCAGGACTGTTGACCCACGCTCTCCCACCCTCCAGGACTGGTGACCCACGCTCTCCCACCCTCCAGGACTGGTGACCCACGCTCTCCCACCCTCCAGGACTGGTGACCCACGCTCTCCCACGCTCTCCCACCCTCCAGGACTGGTGACCCACGCTCTCCCACCCTCCAGGACTGGTGACCCACGCTCTCCCACCCTCCAGGACTGGTGACCCACGCTCTCCCACCCTCCAGGACTGGTGTCCCACGCTCTCCCACCCTCCAGGACTGGTGACCCACGCTCTCCCACCCTCCAGGACTGGTGACCCACGCTCTCCCACCCTCCAGGACTGGTGACCCACGCTCTCCCACCCTCCAGGACTGGTGATCCACGCTCTCCCACCCTCCAGGACTGGTGACCCACGCTCTCCCACCCTCCAGGACTGGTGACCCACGCTCTCCCACCCTCCAGGACTGGTGACCCACGCTCTCCCACCCTCCAGGACTGTTGACCCACGCTCTCCCACCCTCCAGGACTGGTGACCCACGCTCTCCCACCCTCCAGGACTGGTGACCCACGCTGTCCCACCCTCCAGGACTGGTGACCCACGCTCTCCCACCCTCCAGGACTGGTGACCCACGCTCTCCCACCCTCCAGGACTGGTGACCCACGCTCTCCCACCCTCCAGGACTGTTGACCCACGCTCTCCCATTCTCCAGGACTGGTGACCCACGCTCTCCCACCCTCCAGGACTGGTGACCCACGCTCTCCCACCCTCCAGGACTGGTGACCCACGCTCTCCCACCCTCCAGGACTGGTGATCCACGCTCTCCCACCCTCCAGGACTGGTGACCCACGCTCTCCCACCCTCCAGGACTGGTGACCCACGCTCTCCCACCCTCCAGGACTGGTGACCCACGCTCTCCCACCCTCCAGGACTGGTGACCCACGCTCTCCCACCCTCCAGGACTGGTGACCCACGCTCTCCCACCCTCCAGGACTGGTGAGCCACGCTCTCCCACCCTCCAGGACTGGTGACCCACGCTCTCCCACCCTCCAGGACTGGTGACCCACGCTCTCCCACCCTCCAGGACTGGTGACCCACGCTCTCCCACCCTCCAGGACTGGTGACCCACGCTCTCCCACCCTCCAGGACTGGTGACCCACGCTCTCCCACCCTCCAGGACTGGTGTCCCACGCTCTCCCACCCTCCAGGACTGGTGACCCACGCTCTCCCACCCTCCAGGACTGGTGACCCACGCTCTCCCACGCTCTCCCACCCTCCAGGACTGGTGATCCACGCTCTCCCACCCTCCAGGACTGGTGACCCACGCTCTCCCACCCTCCAGGACTGGTGACCCACGCTCTCCCACCCTCCAGGACTGGTGACCCACGCTCTCCCACCCTCCAGGACTGGTGACCCACGCTCTCCCACCCTCCAGGACTGGTGACCCACGCTCTCCCACCCTCCAGGACTGGTGACCCACGCTCTCCCACCCTCCAGGACTGGTGACCCACGCTCTCCCACCCTCCAGGACTGGTGACCCACGCTCTCCCACCCTCCAGGACTGTTGACCCACGCTCTCCCACCCAGGACTGGTGACCCACGCTCTCCCACCCTCCAGGACTGGTGACCCACGCTCTCCCACCCTCCAGGACTGGTGACCCACGCTCTCCCACCCTCCAGGACTGGTGACCCACGCTCTCCTACCCTCCAGGACTGGTGACCCACGCTCTCCCACCCTCCAGGACTGGTGACCCACGCTCTCCCACCCTCCTCACTATATAGATCTTGAACATCTATACTTATTTTCTCGCGTAACTGTTTGTTGTCTTTTGTCACCATTTCTTATTTCTTCAGTCTTACTCTTTCTTCCTCCTTCAGTCTTAGTCTTGCTTCCTGCTTCAGTCTTAGTCTTTCTTCCTGCTTCAGTCTTAGTCTTTCTTCCTGCTTCAGTCTTAGTCTTTCTTCCTCCTTCAGTCTTAGTCTTTCTTCCTGCTTCAGTCTTAGTCTTTCTTCCTCCTTCAGTCTTAGTCTTTCTTCCTCCTTCATTCATAGTCTTTCTTCCTCCTTCAGTCTTAGTCTTTCTTCCTCCTTCAGTCTTAGTCTTGCTTCCTGCTTCAGTCTTAGTCTTGCTTCCTCCTTCAGTCTTAGTCTTTCTTCCTTCTTCAGTCTTAGTCTTTCTTCCTCCTTCATTCATAGTCTTTCTTCCTCCTTCAGTCTTAGTCTTTGTTCCTCCTTCAGTCTTCGTCTTGATTCCTGCTTCAGTCTTAGTCTTGCTTCCTCCTTCAGTCTTAGTCTTTCTTCCTCCTTCATTCATAGTCTTTCTTCCTCCTTCAGTCTTAGTCTTTCTTCCTCCTTCATTCATAGTCTTTCTTCCTCCTTCAGTCTTAGTCTTGCTTCCTGCTTCAGTCTTAGTCTTGCTTCCTGCTTCAGTCTTAGTCTTTCTTCCTCCTTCAGTCTTAGTCTTGCTTCCTGCTTCAGTCTTAGTCTTTCTTCCTCCTTCAGTCTTAGTCTTGCTTCCTCCTTCAGTCTTAGTCTTTCTTCCTCCTTCAGTCTTAGTCTTGCTTCCTGCTTCAGTCTTAGTCTTGCTTCCTCCTTCAGTCTTAGTCTTTCTTCCTCCTTCAGTCTTAGTCTTGCTTCCTCCTTCAGTCTTAGTCTTTCTTCCTGCTTCAGTCTTAGTCTTGCTTCCTGCTTCAGTCTTAGTCTTTCTTCCTCCTTCAGTCTTAGTCTTGCTTCCTGCTTCAGTCTTAGTCTTGCTTCCTCCTTCAGTCTTAGTCTTTCTTCCTCCTTCATTCATAGTCTTTCTTCCTCCTTCAGTCTTAGTCTTTCTTCCTCCTTCATTCATAGTCTTTCTTCCTCCTTCAGTCTTAGTCTTTCTTCCTCCTTCGTTCATAGTCTGTCTTCCTCCTTCAGTCTGAGTCTTTCTTCCTCCTTCATTCATAGTCTTTCTTCCTCCTTCATTCATAGTCTTTCTTCCTCCTTCAGTCTTAGTCTTTCTTCCTCCTTCATTCATAGTCTTTCTTCCTCCTTCATTCATAGTCTTTCTTCCTCCTTCAGTCTTAGTCTTTCTTCCTCCTTCATTCATAATCTTTCTTCCTCCTTCAGTCTTAGTCTTTCTTCCTCCTTCATTCATAGTCTTTCTTCCTCCTTCAGTCTTAGTCTTGCTTCCTGCTTCAGTCTTAGTCTTTCTTCCTCCTTCAGTCTTAGTCTTGCTTCCTGCTTCAGTCTTAGTCTTTCTTCCTCCTTCAGTCTTAGTCTTGCTTCCTCCTTCAGTCTTAGTCTTTCTTCCTCCTTCAGTCTTAGTCTTTCTTCCTCCTTCATTCATAGTCTTTCTTCCTCCTTCAGTCTTAGTCTTTCTTCCTCCTTCATTCATAGTCTTTCTTCCTCCTTCAGTCTTAGTCTTTCTTCCTCCTTCATTCATAGTCTTTCTTCCTCCTTCAGTCTTAGTCTTTCTTCCTCCTTCAGTCTTAGTCTTGCTTCCTGCTTCAGTCTTAGTCTTGCTTCCTCCTTCAGTCTTAGTCTTGCTTCCTCCTTCAGTCCTAGTCTTGCTTCCTGCTTCAGTCTTAGTCTTTCTTCCTCCTTCAGTCTTAGTCTTTCTTCCTCCTTCAGTCTTAGTCTTGCTTCCTGCTTCAGTCTTAGTCTTTCTTCCTCCTTCAGTCTTAGTCTTGCTTCCTGCTTCAGTCTTAGCCTTTCTTCCTCCTTCAGTCTTAGTCTTTCTTCCTCCTTCAGTCTTAGTCTTGCTTCCTGCTTCAGTCTTAGTCTTTC